>NC_067495.1:116797426-116889926 GCF_947179515.1 Apodemus sylvaticus
CAGGAGAAGGGAGGGAGGAGGCAGGAGGAGGAAGGAGGAGACAGGAGGAAGCAGGAGGAGGTAGGAGGAGGAAGGAAGAGAAAGGAGTCAGGAGGAAGGAGGAGGAGAAAGGAGGAAGGAGGAGCAGGAGGGAG
Organism: Apodemus sylvaticus; assembly: GCF_947179515.1. Lineage (NCBI taxonomy): Eukaryota > Metazoa > Chordata > Mammalia > Rodentia > Muridae > Apodemus > Apodemus sylvaticus. Next base: position 116,797,561 of record NC_067495.1, read on the forward strand.
CAGGAGGGAGGAGGAGGGAGGAGGAAGGAGGAAGAGAAAGGAGGAGGCAGCAGGAGGAAGGAGGAGGAGGCAGGAGGAAGGAGGCAGGAGGAGGAAGGAGGCCGGAGGAGGAGGCAGGAGGAGGGAGGAGGAGAAGGAGGAAGGAGGAGGAGAAAGGAGGAGGCAGGAGAAGGAGGAGGAGGCAGGAAGAGAAGGAGAGAGAGGAGGAGGAGGAGGAGGAGGAGGAGGAGAAAGGAAGGAGGAGGACAGAATGAGGGAGGAGGAGGAGGAGGAAGGAGGAGGGAGGAGGAGGGAGGAGAAAGCAGGAGGAGGGAGGAGGAGGTAGGAGAAAGCAGGAGGAGGTAGGAGGAGGAAGAGGGAGGAGGAAGGAGGCAGGAGGAGTGAGGAGGAGGGAGGAGGAGGGAGGAGGAGGCAGGAGGAGGGAGGAGGAGGCAGGAGGAGGGAGGAGGAGGTAGGAGAAAGCAGGGGGAGGTAGGAGGAGGAAGAGGGAGGAGGAAGGAGGCAGGAGGAGTGAGGAGGAGGGAGGAGGAGGGAGGAGGAGGGAGGAGGAGGCAGGAGAAAGGAGGAGGAGAAAGGAGGAGGAAGGAGGAGGCAGGAGGAGCAGGAGGGAGGAGGAGGGAGGAGGAAGGAGGAGGAGGCAGGAGGAGGAAGAAGGAGAAAGGAGGAGGGAGGAGGCAGGAGGAGGAAGGAGGAGGGAGGAGGAGGCAGGAGGAGGAAGGAGGAGGGAGGAGGAGGCAGGAGGAGGAAGGAGGAGGCAGGAGGAAGGAGGAGAGGGAGGAGGAAGAAGGAGGAGGCAGGAAGAGGGAGGAGGAGAAAGCAGGAGGAGAAGGCAGGAGGAGAAAGGACAAGGCAAGGAGGAGAACGGAGGAAGAGGCAGGAGGCTGTAGGAGGAAGCAGGAGGAGGTAGGAGGAGGTAGGAGAAAGCAGGGGGAGGGAGGAGGAGGAAGGAGGCAGGAGGAGTGAGGAGGAGGGAGGAGGAGGGAGGAGGAGGCAGGAGAAAGGAGGAGGAGAAAGGAGGAGGCAGGAGGAAGGAGGAGGGAGGAGGAGGGAGGAGGAGGCAGCAGGAGGGAGGAGGAGGGAGGAGGAGGCAGGAGGAAGGAGGACGGAGGAGGAGAAAGGAGAAAGGAGGAAGAGAAAGGAGGAGGCGGGAGGAGGCAGGAGGAGGGAGGAGGCAGGAGGAAGGAGGAGGCAGGAGGAGGGAGGAGGCAGGAGGAAGGAGGAGGCAGGAGGAGGAAGGAGGAGGGAGGAGGAGGCAGCAGGAGGGAGGAGGAGGAAGGGGGGGAGGAGGAGGAGGGAGGAGGCAGGAGGAAGGAGGAAGGAGGAGGGAGGAGGAGGAAGGAGGACGGAGGAGGAGAAAGGAGAAAGGAGGAAGAGAAAGGAGGAGGCGGGAGGAGGCAGGAGGAGGGAGGAGGAGGCAGGAGGAGGGAGGAGGCAGGAGGAGGGAGGAGGCAGGAGGAAGGAGGAGGGAGGAGGAAGGAGGAGGGAGGAGGAGGAAAGAAGGAGGGAGGAGGGAGGAGGAGGGAGGAGGCAGGAGGAGGTAGGAGGAAGGAGGAGGGGGGAGGAAGAGGGAGGAGGGAGGAGGAGGCAGGAGGAAGGAGGAGGCAGGAGGAAGAAGGAGGAGGGAGGAGGAGGGAGGAGGCAGGAGGAGGGAGGAGGCAGGAGGAAGGAGGAGGCAGGAGGAGGGAGGAGGCAGGAGGAAGGAGGAGGCAGGAGGAGGAAGGAGGAGGGAGGAGGAGGCAGCAGGAGGGAGGAGGAGGAAGGGGGGGGGAGGAGGAGGAGGGAGGAGGCAGGAGGAAGGAGGAAGGAGGAGGGAGGAGGAGGAAGGAGGACGGAGGAGGAGAAAGGAGAAAGGAGGAAGAGAAAGGAGGAGGCGGGAGGGAGGCAGGAGGAGGGAGGAGGAGGCAGGAGGAGGGAGGAGGCAGGAGGAGGGAGGAGGCAGGAGGAAGGAGGAGGGAGGAGGAAGGAGGAGGGAGGAGGAGGAAGAAGGAGGGAGGAGGGAGGAGGAGGGAGGAGGCAGGAGGAGGTAGGAGGAAGGAGGAGGGGGGAGGAAGAGGGAGGAGGGAGGAGGAGGCAGGAGGAAGGAGGAGGCAGGAGGAAGAAGGAGGAGGGAGGAGGAGGGAGGAGGAAGGAGGAGGAAGGAGGCAGCAGCAGGAGGGAGGAGGAGGGAGCAAGAGGGTGGAGGAGGCAGGAGGCAGGAGGCAGAAGCAGAGGTATCTCTGTGAGTTCAAAGCTAGCCTGGTCAGCCTGGTCTACATAGTGAGTTCTAGTGTAGCTAAGACTACATAGAGAGACCCTGTCCCAAACCAAAACAAAAACCAGTGAAGTTAATTTGTATGTAGCATGTGGTGTGTGAGTGTGTGTGCTTGTGTGGGTTATGTGTGCATGTATGTATGTATGTATGTATGTATGTGTGTATGTATGTATGTATGTGTGTATGTGTTGTTGTTTTTTCAAGACAGGGTGTCTCTGTGTAGCCCTGGCTGTCCTGGAACTCACTCTGTAGACCAGGCTGGCTTCGAACTCAGAAATCCGCCTGCCTCTGCCTCCCAAGTGCTGGGATTACAGGTGTGCACTGTTATCTCTTAATAGCCTGTTCTTTTCTGAAGAGACCCAGATCTGGATGGGAGGGGAAGTGTAGAGGAACTGGGAGGAGTGGTGGAACTGAAAACTGTAATCAGAATATATTGTATGAAAAAATAAGCTATTTTCAATAAAAATGTAAAGTCCTAGTCATGTGTAGTTGTTTATGCCTTTAATCCTAGCACTAGGTAGGCAGAGGCAGATGGGTATCTTTGAGTTTGAGGTCAGCCTGATCTACATAATCAGTCCCAGGCCAGTAGTGGCTACATAGTGTTACCCTATCTCAAAAACAGACAAACAAAAAAATGTTTGAGTCCAGGAGTCCAGAAAGCATAGAAACACCAATCTCAGCCAGACAGGGAAAGTTTATTGAATATTTGCCCCAGGACTGATCAATTAGGGCTGCAAAACAGACTTAGGAGCTGACTGTGACCACAAACCAGAATCTTCTAGACCTTTTAAAGCCTGAAATCCACAAACATCTGTGCCAAGTTATTCCACTGATCAGGATTTAGGGACAGGGGACTTCCTTAGATCATGTCTTGGTTTTACATTTATCCTGTTCCCATTGGTTGGGGTATTCAACTGTGGCAGGGGACTTGCCGTGCCTAACATTCATGTTTTAACTTTCCAACCAGGATGTCAGTTATCCATATATATGATTCTTTCTGCCAGATAGAATGTCAATTCCCAGAGAGGTCTTGGGGAATTAAAATTTTACTCGACTCCCTACTCAAAATGGAAGTCTTATTCTGAATGATGTTTTTATATTGGTGCAGGTGTTTCTCTTATATTGGGATCCATCCCAGGGGTAGCTTATAAAGGCAAAAAACCATAAAAGCTCATACGTAAGTGCTGCCATGTGGTTGGTTTGGGTCCAAGCTTATTCTGTCTAACTACACAAAGCAGTTCTTTTTTTTTTTTGGTGTTTTTTGTTGTTGTTGTTTGTTTGGATTCAGTTTTTTCGAGACAGGGTTTCTCTGTATAGCCCTGGCTGTCCTGGAACTCACTCTGTAGACCAGGCTAGCCTCAAACTCAGAAATCTGCCTGCCTCTGCCTCCCAGAGTGCTGGGACTACTGGCGTGCACCACCACAGCCAGGCATGCAAAGCAGTTCTAACTGACTTCTATTGTGATTTGGTGTTTCCAAGAACACCAAAGAATGGAACATAACAGAATATGAAATCAACTAGGGCATGAGAAAGTTTCCTTGTTAGAGTACTAACAGCACATGAGAAAGTTTCCTTGTAAGATTAGTAACAGCATAAAATGGCTGGCTAGACAGGCAGTAGTTACTCAGGCCTTAACAGAAAAGAGAGAGGAAAAAAAATCTCCCAAAAGATTCATTCTAAGTACATAGTGTTTGTGTGACACTTTTCTTAGGGAGACATGAACACCTACTTGCCTTATATAAGGAACTGACAACAGACCAAAGTAAGGATACCATCAAAGTCCAACTCGGTGAGCCAATGAGTTTTATTGGGATTACTCACAGGAGTGTGAGTAAATGATTACTTATAGTATCAGAAATGATTCAAAGACAGCTATATCAGCAATATATATATGGAGGGAGGGGCTTAGTTTATCTGGTCAGTTTCAGGGACTGTCTACAGCCTTTGCATGACTTACTGAGATTAATTGAGCTTCTCTGCAGGATGCAATGTTCCAACCCCCTTTAGAACAATGTTTCACAAACTTTCTAACTCTGCAACCCTTTAACGCAGTTCCTCATGTTGTGGTGATTCCCAACCACAGATTATTTTCATTACTATTTCATAATTGCAATTTTGTCACTGTTAGGAATTATTTTTTTAAATAATAAAATATTTTAATAGATATTTTCTTTATTTACATTTCAAATGTTATCCCCTTTCCTAGTTTCCCCCAATCCCCCTATCATGCCCCTCCACTGCTCACCAACCCACCCACTCCTGCTTCCCTATCCTGGCATTCCCTTATACTGGGGCATCGAGCCTTCACAGGATCAAGGGCCTCTCCTCTCATTGATGTCCAACAAGGCCATCCTCTGCTACATATGCATCCGGAGCCATGTGTCCCTCCATGTGTACTCTTTGGTTGGTGGTTTAGTCGCTGGGAGCTCTGGGGGTACTGGGTGGTTCATATTGTTGTTCCTCTTATGGGACTGCAAACCCCCTCAGCTCCTTGGGTCCTTTCTCTAGCTTCTTTATTGGGGACTCTGTTATGAATTATAATGTAACTATCTGATATGCAGGATATCTGATCTGCAACCCCTGTGAAAAGGACTTTCAATGCCCAAAGAGGTTTTAATCCACAGGTTGAAAACCATTGCTTTAGAACATCCTGTGTCTTAATGAGCTTCCCTCCAAAACAGAAAGTTTTAATTTCAAAGGAGTTTGCTACACAATGTATATGTGGTGGTTTGAATATTTGTAGCCCATGGGAAGTGACACTACTAGGAGATATGGTCTTATTGGAGGAGGTGTGGCCTTGTTGGAAGAAGTGCTTAAACTGTGGAGGTGGGTTTAAGGACCTATGCTTAACCCAAATCCACCCTACATAGTCACTTGGGGAGTTTGACTGTGCTTACCCCACACCAGGCTGTTCAGAAGTGCAGAGGCACTAGTCCAGGGGTCTGAGATGTGGGAAAGCCAGAGCTGGTTTGGAGATCCCCAGGCCTTCAATGAAGCCAGGGCTGTTGGGATCCATTCTTGACACAGGATTGGAGTTCTCAACTGGAAGCAGGGATATCTGGAAGGCGCATAATAAATATACACAGACTACTTTTTGGGTACAAGCTGACAGGCAATTTTTCAAGGCTTAAAGTTTCTCGACTGTCTCACTCTCTGCTCTGTTTCTCTCTTGCCCATTCGCTCGCAGCTTGAGACTGCACACACTTTGCATTCTCCTGCACACTCTGCATTCCCCTGTACACTCTGCATTCTCCTGCACACTCTGCATTCTCCTGTGCACTCTGCATCCTCCTGCACACCCTGCATTCTCCTGCACACTCTGCATTCTCCTGCACACTCTGCATTCTCCTGCACACTCTGCATTCTCCTGCGCACTCTGCATTCTCCTGCGCACTCTGCATCCTCCTGCACACTCTGCATTCTCCTGCGCACTCTACGTTCTCGTACGCACTCTGCGTTCTCCTGCACACTCTGCATTCTCCTGCACACTCTGCATTCTCCTGCACACTCTGCATTCTCCTGCACACTCTGCATTCTCCTGCACACTCTGCATCCTCCTGTGCACTCTGCATTCTCCTGCACACTCTGCATCCTCCTGCGCACTCTGCATTCTCCTGCACACCCTGCATTATCCTGCACACTCTGCATTCTCCTGTGCACTCTGCATTCTCCTGCGCACTCTGCATCCTCCTGCACACTCTGCATTCTCCTGCACACTCTACATTCTCCTGTGCACTCTGCATCCTCCTGCACACTCTGCATTCTCCTGCACACTCTGCATTCTCCTGTGCACTCTGCATTCTCCTGCGCACTCTGCATTCTCCTGCACACTCTGCATTCTCCTGCGCACTCTGCATCCTCCTGCACACTCTGCATTCTCCTGCACACTCTGCATTCTCCTGTGCACTCTGCATTCTCCTGCACACTCTGCATTCTCCTGTGCACTCTGCATCCTCCTGCACACTCTGCATTCTCCTGCGCACTCTGCATTCCCTTGTACACTCTGCATTCTCCTGCACACTCTGCATTCTCCTGTACACTCTGCATCCTCCGGCACACTCTGCATCCTCCTGCACACTCTACATTCTCCTGCACACTCTGCATTATCCTGTGCACTCTGCATTCTCCTGCGCACTCTGCATTCTCCTGCACACTCTGCATTCTCCTGCACACTCTGCATTCTCCCCTGCACTCTGCATTCTCCTGTACACTCTGCATCCTCCGGCACACTCTGCATCCTCCTGCACACTCTACATTCTCCTGCACACTCTGCATTATCCTGTGCACTCTGCATTCTCCTGCGCACTCTGCATTATCCTGCACACTCTGCATCCTCCTGCACACTCTGCATTCTCCTGCGCACTTTGCATTCTCCTGCACACTCTGCATTTTCCTGCACAGTCTGCATTCTCCCCCGCACTCTGCATTCTCCTGCGCACTCTGCATTCTCCTGCGCACTCTGCATTCTCCTGCACACTCTGCATCCTCCTGCACACTCTGCATTATCCTGCGCACTCTGCATTCCCTTGTACACTCTGCATTCTCCTGCACACTCTGCATTCCCCTGTACCCTCTGCATTCTCCTGCATACTCTGCATCCTCCGGCACACTCTGCATCCTCCTGTGCACTCTGCATTCTCCTGCACGCTCTGCATTCTCCTGCACACACTGCATCCTCCTGTACACTCTGCATTCTCCTGCGCACTCTGCATTCTCCTGCACACTCTGCATTCTCCTGCACATTCTGCTTTTCTCCTGTGTTCTTTGCTTTATTTGCACTCTCTTGCTCATACACACCTCTGTGTGTTCCCCTTTCACTCACACACACTCTTCACACACATCTCTCACACACACACCACATGCACTCTCCTCTCACTCACACACACACTCTTCACACACACCTCACACTCCCTCTTCACTCACTCTTTACACGCTCTTCTCATGCTCTCCACATTCGCTCTCACTCACTCTGCATGTGCTCACTACTTGTTCTCTACATGCCCTCTACTCGTTCTCTACATGCTCTCTGCCTGCTCTCTCCATGCTCTCTGCATGCTCTCTCCATGCTCTCTCCATGCTCTCTGCCTGCTCTCTACATGCTCTCTCCATGCTCTCTGCATGCTCTCTACATGCTCTCTACATACTCTCTACCTGCTCTCTCCATGCTCTCTCCATGCTCTCTGCATGCTCTCTGCATGCTCTCTCCATGCTCTCTCCATGCTCTCTGCCTGCTCTCTACATGCTCTCTGCCTGTTCTCTACATGCTCTCTCCATGCTCTCTGCATGCTCTCTACATGCTCTCTACATACTCTCTACCTGCTCTCTCCATGCTCTCTGCATGCTCTCTGCCTGCTCTCTACCTGCTCTCTCCATGCTCTCTCCATGCTCTCTGCATGCTCTCTGCATGCTCTCTCCATGCTCTCTGCCTGCTCTCTACATGCTCTCTCCATGCTCTCTGCATGCTCTCTACATGCTCTCTACATACTCTCTACCTGCTCTCTCCACGCTCTCTGCATGCTCTCTGCCTGCTCTCTACCCGCTCTCTGCATGCTCTCTCCATGCTCTCTCCATGTTCTCTGTATGCTCTCTCCATGCTCTCTGCATGCTCTCTACATGCTCTCTGCATGCTCTCTGCCTGCTCTCTACATGCTGTCTCCATGCTCTCTGCATGCTCTCTCCATGCTCTCTCCATGCTCTCTGCCTGCTCTCTACATGCTCTCTCCATGCTCTCTGCATGCTCTCTACATGCTCTCTACATACTCTCTACATGCTCTCTCCACGCTCTCTGCATGCTCTCTGCCTGCTCTCTACCTGCTCTCTGCATGCTCTCTCCATGCTCTCTCCATGTTCTCTGTATGCTCTCTCCATGCTCTCTGCATGCTCTCTACATGCTCTCTGCATGCTCTCTGCCTGCTCTCTACATGCTGTCTCCATGCTTTCTGCATGCTCTCTACGTGCTCTTTACATGCTCTCTGCCTGCTCTCTCCATGCTCTCTACCTGCTCTCTCCATGCTCTCTGCATGCTCTCTACATGATCTTTACATGCTCTCTGCATGTTCTCTACATGCTCTCTACGTGGTCTCTACATGCTCTCTGCATCATCTCTACATGCTCTCCACATTCGCTCTCTCACTTTTTGTTTTCTTTCAGTTTTTCGAGATAGGGTTTCTCTGTATAGCCCTGGCTATCCTGGAACTCACTCTGTAGACCAGGCTGGCCTTGAACTCAGAAATCCGCCTGCCTCTGCCTCCCAGAGTGCTGGGATTAACAGGCATGCGCTACCACTGCCTGGCTCACTCTCTCACTTGCTCTCTACACGCTCTCTTGCCTTTCTCTTGCCCCAGTCTTTTATTGATACTCCAAAAGGAGAAAAAAAGACATTGTGTAATTGTTGCCAAATCAAATTCAAAAGAATAATCATGTCCCACAAAGAGTCAAAAATTACAATTGTTCCCCAAAGCTTCAAGCTTCAAATTTCCAAATTAAACCTGGGCTGACAATGCTTCTATGAGAGCCATACACTATCTATAACAGATCTCCAATATCAGGTCTATTAGAGTTCTTTTGAGTAACATAACTTATAGAATATATATATATATATATATATATATATATATATATATATATATATATATATATGTATACACACACACATATCTTAAAAGGGGATTTATTGGAATGGTTACCGTCCCCCTAATCCAACAATGGCTGGCTATGAATGGAAAGTCCAAGAATGCAATAGTTTCTTAGCTCATGCTGTTGGTTGGATGTTTCAGCTGGTCTTCAGTATACGCTGGAATCCTGAAGAGGTTTAATGCCAGTGAAGGAATGGACTTACTGGCAAGATGAGGGCAAGCAGGCAGAGAGCACTCCTATTCTTCATTCTGACCCGAGAGCCTGAACCTAGTCTTTTATTTACTAAAGCTATATCATGAAGGCTTTGACCATTGTTAATCATTTTTTAGAAATTTTTAAATTTACATAAATTCTAAAAATACTGGCTCATTAGTTCCACCCCTGTTTTCTTTTCTTTTTTTCCTTTTTTTCCTTTTTTTTTTTGCTTTTTTGAGACAAGGTTTCTCTGTGTAGCCCTGGCTGTCCTGGAACTCACTCTGTAGACCAGGCTGGCCTCGAACTCAGAAATCTGCCTGCTTCTGCCTCCCAAATGTTGTGATTAAAGGTGTGCACCACCACTGCCTGGGCAACCCCTGTTTTCTTAAAACAGAAGCTAAACACAAAGCAAAAGGACATTTCCTTATCATTTTTACACAGCCTGTTCTGCACAGGTAGCTGGGCATAGCTCTTGCAGTTTCCTGGTACAGCAGACAACAATCTTTAGTGACTGTTTTCATGTAAGAACAGAAAGGTGACAGAGTACTAAGGTTAAAATGATTTCTTATAAAGTTGCAAATTTTATGCAAGTGAAGCAGCTAGCTCTCTCTGATATCGCTCTAGGCAGTGTCATCTCCAATTCTTCAAACAACTAGAACAAAGGGCTAACTTTTCATATGCTTGTACATCATGTTTTAATTCTCTAATTTTTGTTTCCTCACCATTGAAATTAGATGGCTTCATGCACTCTCCAATAATATTTGTTTCTAGATCATATATGAGCCTTCCTCTTGTCAGATAAACCCATCTATCAGTTCCTTGCTTTCTATAGATTTCTCCTTCTTTCCATATCCATGACTTTTCTCCTTGAGGACACACAAACTCTCTATCCTTGATATTCCCCAGTTCATCCTGGCTAATTAATCCAGCAGTGTTGTCTAGAGCCTTTCTCATGGCCATAAAGACCAAGGGTAAGGCCTGTCCCTCGTCCGCCACAGCCTCATGGCCACCTCCACTCTTCATTCCTGAGAACCACATCTTTTTCATTTATTATGGAGTTATTAGCTCTGAGTAATGGGGGAAATATATTCTCCAGAAGGAGAGATTGAAAGTAAAACACATAGACCAGATCAGATACAGGCCAAGGGTAGCCAATGAGCACATGTGACGATCAACAGCCTGGCTATGCTTCCTGGGCAGGAACTGTATCACACAGCCCCTTATGCATCCATGTGGGACCTGGCAGGAACTCCCCCCCCCCTTTGAGTTATTGGTCAGGAGAGTTTAAGAGACTCCTCCAACATTATAGGCTATTGCTGTTGTTCTTTGTTGCCTATCAGAAGTTGAAGGCAAGTCCATATTTTAAAGACACTACAGACTTCAGATAAGGGCCTAGATGATACACACTGGATCCGACTTGAAAGTCTCCTCCCTGAGGATTAGCAACTGTGGTACCAGAAGGTGGCATACGAACAAACTTCCAGAACAACCAATAGTCATGCCAGCAAAACAGCTAAGAACTTCAACATCAACCAGCACAGCATGATATCTCTAGGGGTACAGGAGAGGCATGCATATCCTGGAAGTAAGCAGCAGCTCTCTAATGGGCTGCATCCTCTCTTAGATGAGTCTGCCTGCCTTTGAGTCTGACCTGTGACTCATTGTTTCTGTTTGTATTTTGTTTCCTGCCTGTCTTGCACCTTTTTCATCTCTTTCTTCATTCCATCCCCACAGCCTTTTTATTCATCCTTTTTCTTTTCTTTTTCTTTCTTTCTTTTTGAGTCAGGGTTTCTCTGTATAGCCCTGGCTGTCCTGGAACTCACTCTGTAGACCAGGCTGGCCTAGAACTCAGAAATCCGCCTGCCTCTGCCTCCCAAGTGCTAGGATTAAAGGCGTGCGCCACCACCGCCCAGCTTATCCTTTTCTTCCTTACATTTTCATTCATTCCCAAAGAAAATAAGGCCTGCTCAACAAGAGGGAAATGATACCTTGTACTAGAATTCCAGCCAACTACCCAGAACTAGTGATGAATTGATCTTTGCACAGAATCTACAACCACCATGTTAGTAAACCAGCACAGTTAACTGCATTCTAAATATTTATCCTTACACCCACATATACCCGTGTAATGATCACCCCTCATTAAAGAAACTTACATTCACAAGAGACAGAGACCACCACAGAAAATCAAATTTGGCGGTGTTATTCATGCAGCTACTCAATGAAATATTTACTGAACTCATCACAGAGAACAAGTAGTCCTGTGGTGTCCAGCCCAAACTGATCCATATGCAACCTAACTGTTGTATCTACAGCTCAGGGGACATGGCGGAAGGGAGTGGGCAGAAAGATGGTAAGATCCAGACGAACAAGAAGTCTGCTCTCAGCCGGGCAGTGGAGTCAGCCATACTAGCGAGCTTCTCTAATGCTCTTATTAGAGTAATGAACATCTTGACATCTAATACAGGTAGATGGTCATTAGAGAAATAACAACACTTCAGCTGGGTGGAGGTGGCGCACGCCTGTAATCCCAGCACTTGGGAGGCAGAGGCAGGCGGATTTCTGAGTTGGAGGCCAGCCTGGTCTACAGAGTGAGTTCCAGGACAGCCAGGGCTATACAGAGAAACCCTGTTTCGAAAAAACCAAATGCAAAAAAAAAAAAAAAAAAAAAAAAAAAAAAAAAAAAAAGAAGTCTGCTCTCAGACTGCACCCCCTAGAAATGTCAGGGAAACTATGAAGTCTCGACAACATGACTACTTAAGCAAGAGCTGACATGGATGGCAGCAGCAGATAGATTATGGTAACACGAAGGGGGAAAATCTCAAAAGACTTTAACCCTAGGCAAAGAACTACAGGCAACTAGGTAATGCTGAGAGCAGGAGAAACAGTCTTTCCTCAGTTGATTATCCAATACCAAATGGTCAGTCTTGAAATCAGAAACATACAGGGAATGTATGCTGTGAGCAGGTTATTGTAACAGGGCTCCAGACCTTAGTACAACTGACACCATGATGGAAGTACCATTCAGACTATAAAATTTACCATGTAGACAGTATCACCTGCCAAAACCAAAGACATAATCTATCAAAGTATATAGTTCTGGGAAAGACCCTAAAGGCATGAACCTTGCCTTTTAGCTTCTGTAGTTTCACTTTTGGCTAACTGTTCTTGTTAACTGAAGTATGTCAACCCAGGACATGTGTGTGTGTGTGTGTGTGTGTGTGTGTGTGTGTGTTGTGCTTAAAAGCTCATCCTGAGAAAGGCTAGGGCTGAGCTGGATCTCCAGACACCCAGCTTGTTTGCTGGCCAGCTATTATAGACTTTCTATTGGCTAAAACCCATATCCAAGCAGTCTTCTCTGGTGAAAACTTTACAACAGCTATAGTTACAGATACACCTAACAACAAATAAAGAAAAATAGGCAATGAATTTTAAAGAGGAAGAGGAGGCATATGGGAATGGCTGGAGGTAGAAAGGGGGGAAATGACATCATTGTTTTTCAATTTAAAAAAAATAAAAACAAAATTAATATTTCAATGCTCTTTCACCTAACAATAATACTTAATACATACAACTATGAATCGTCTACCTTATATTTTGCTGGGCTAGTGTATGTATAGTTTGAGAGGCTTGATAATTTTGTTTTGTGGGACATTGGTAGATATAGGTAACTTGAACATAAGTACTAAGATTTTCCTCTGGGTCGCTAAATTAATCGGAGTATAACAAACTGAAGTTATCAGAATGTGTACCTTCTAAGTGAACTGGGCAACAATGATCTTAGATTAAAGCTAAACCCTTTGCTTGGAATTTAAAAAGAAGTGGGGGTTGGGGTTGTAATACATGCACAGATTCATACGCGCACACTATACAGGCAAATATACTCCCACACGAAATAAAGAAAGAATTAACGGTGTTGCTTATATGGCTACTCAATAAAATACATGCTGCTTTTGTTGCAAAGTTCTTTCAGGTATCCTCTGCAGTTTAGTTTTCAGAAACCTCAGTAGGAACTAGATGAGAATGTGGCCTCAGTTTCCTGACCGGCTTCTATATAGAGACACACACATCACTTCCTGTTGGCGGCAAGGACTCTGGGTCCAGGGGAAGGGGTTTACCGCTGTACCCGGAACTGTTTTCAAGTTGGGTTTTTGTTTGTTTGTTTGCTTTTTTTTCCTGATTTGATCGGCTGCAAGCGCTAGGATCCTAGATATCCGAGACCCTTTGGGGGTCGCGAGAGCGCCTCCTTGTCCCGCCCCTTGGTGGGTTCAGTTCCCACCACCATGGCGCCTGTGTCGGGCTCGCGTAGCCCTGAACGGGAGGCCTCTGGGGGAAAGCGTCGCAGTTCGTCGAGGAGCCCCAAATCCATCAAATCTTCCCGCTCTCCGCGGTGTCGCCGGTCACGCTCGCGCTCTTGTTCTCGGTTCGGTGACCGGAATGGCCTCAGCCATTCGCTGAGTGTCTTCAGCCAAAGCTCTCGAAACCAATCTTACCGTTCCCGCTCTCGATCGCGTTCTCGAGAACGGCCTTCTGCACAGAGGAGTGGCCCTTTTGCTTCTGCATCCTCGTCCGCCTATTATGGCGGCTACTCGCGTCCCTACGGGGGCGACAAGCCATGGCCTAGCCTGCTGGACAAGGAAAGGGAGGAGAGTCTGCGGCAGAAGTGAGTGAGATCGCCGCACCCCCTCTTGGACGATTGTGCCTGCCTTTGAATTCAGCTTATCGTTCTTTGTTTTCTCTTTTATTTCGCTTCCCACCCTCTTCGTACCTTTTTCATCTTTTTCTTCAGTCCACCCCATGGCCTTTTTATTTATGCTTTCTAACTTAAATTTTCATTCATTCCTAGACTCCTTCATAAAGGGCCCTGGTTTCCCACTACCTACTTCTCCCTCCTGGCTTGCTGACAGGTATCACTAAGAGGCTCAGCGCTATTGTATTCCTTGGTGTCATTATCCGTGCACCTGTCTTTATTTCTCACTAAACTGAAATAGAGGTTTGTGATTTTTATTGATCACAAAATTAGTACTGCCTGCTTCTTGGTAGGCATGTAGCTGTTTCTTGTTGCACGAAGAAACAGAAAAATTTGAGGTAAGAGGATATTTCAGTGGAAAAGTTTTGCAGGGAATTGGGAATTGTAATTAAGTATATGTATTGGCACTGAGGAAAAAGAATAATTAGATGAGGCTATGTTGGGAAAAGTCTTGTAAAGTATTCTCAGCCATGTTGACCATAAAAGCCAATGTGGGAATAAGATTGGATCTCCTCTAATGGGAGTTCTTACTTTAAAAAGACTCACAAACCTTTACTGGCAACAGCTATGAGCCTCTCGAGAGAAATCAGAACAGTGTCATTCTCATTGACATAGCAAATTTAAGACAAAGGCCACCTTGGTCTACATGAGACCTTGTCTCAAGAAATATTTAAATTCAAAAGGTGGGCATGATAGCTCCTGTAATTCTAGCATTCAGAAAGCCGAGGTTGGATTGTCACAATTAATTTGAGGCCAGCCTGTAATACAGAGTAAATTCAAGATAGGCCTGAAGTAGAGTGATACCCTGAGCGAGGCTTATATTGGTGCATTAGTCATAGTATCTAATATGTATGAAGCTTATTATGTTTGTTAGAAATTGTCTTAGGCACTGAACTAGACCCTGTATCATGTATTTAAAAATGCTAAAATTTCAAGTATTACAGGAATTGAGGGTCAAGTTACCTTTCTTACATTTGAGAGATGCTTTCATGTTTGTTTGGGTTTTTTTTTTTTTTTCCAAACAGGGGAAGAAATAAAGTATAACAATAAAAAGGGCAAGTTTCAGAATTGCACTGCCTGAGTGTGAAGGTTTTGCTTACCGTGAAGTAGGATAGTCTTGGGCAAGTGAGACCTTTCTGAGCTTCACTTCATCATTAATAGTTCGTAGAAGCTGGAGCTGTAACTCGGGAAGAGTGCTTGCCTAGCAAACCTGAGGCCCTGAGTTGGAGCAGCAGCCCAGAAGAGGGAGAGGGAAATTAGTAACAAGGCTTTTAGGTTGTAATAACATCCATAAGTGCATGGAAACAGAAACAGTTAACCAGTCCTGAATTGTTAGAGACCTAGGGTCTGGTACCCATGGAGTACCTCAGTGGAAAAGCAAATGCTGAGCCAGGATCTTGTCTCTAATCCCAACACCTGAGGGAGGGTCAGACCCACCAGGAGCTGAAGGTTAGCTAGACTCTGCTCCATGAGATCCAGTTTCAGAGGATTAAAGAATTTACTGGAATGTTTAATGATTGAGTGAGCTTTGCATTTGTAGTTTTAGATGCTACGAAGTTTATTGTGTCTATTAAAATTATGTCTTAGATATGGTACTGGGCCTTATACTTTGTGGGGTTTTTTTTTTTTTTTTTTTTTTGGTTGTTTGTTTGTTTTTGGTTTTTCGAGACGAGGTTTCTCTGTGTAGCCCTGGCTGTCCTGGAACTAACTCTGTAGACCAGGCTGGCCTCAAACTCAAAAATCCGCCTGCCTGAAATTGCTGGGATTACAGGCGTGTGCCACCACCACCCGGCTATACTTTGTGTTTTAAAATGAAAAGTTTTAACATATTGCAGGAGCAATGGACATGAGACTTATGTGTTCTTTAAGGCTGGGCAGGTATTCTTCCCCTAGCAGTTACAAACAGTTGTATCCCTTTCTAAATTATCCCTTTTGACCAAATACAAAACTCTCCAAGTCTCTCTCTGTGTAGTTATCAATACCTTTTCTCGTGATTAAAAAAAAAAAAAAGAAGAAAGGCCAATTATATCTTTTGTAGTAATTTTTAAATGTGAGTCTTAAGCTGTTAAACTTTAAGGAATTCAGGCTAACTTCTTTCTTCAAAAAGTTATTTTTATTTTATTTATTTTTGGGGTGGAGGGGATAGAGACAAAGGGCACTATATATAGCTTTGGCTGTACTAGAACTCATGTTGATAAAGCTGGCTTCAAACAGAGATCTGCCTGCCTTGGCTTCCCAAGTACTGGCACTGAAGGCATCCACCACCACACTCAGTGCTATTTTTATTTTTTTATATATATATATGTTTTTTCGAGACAGGGTTTCTCTGTGTAGCCCTGGCCTGTCCTGGAACTCACTCTGTAGACCAGGCTAGCCTTGAACTCAGAAATCCACCTGCCTCTGCCTCCTAGAGTGCTGGGATTACAGGCGTGAGCCACCACCACCAGCTTTTTTTTATTATAGTTTTAATTGTATGTCTGTGTATGGATATGTACACGTCACTGTAATGCCTTAGGAGGCTAGCAGCACTAGATTTCCTGGAGCTGAACTTAGAGGCAACCAAGAGCTAACCACCTTGGATGCTAGGAACCAAATGCCAGTCCTCTGCAGAAACAGTATGAGCTTTTAACCCCTGAGCCAACTTTCCAGCTCATAGTTTGTATTTTAAGTTTATGAGTGATAGTAAATATTAAAACAGAATTAGTCACATACAGAAAATGAAAAAAGTGCCCTCCCAAGAGTAGAGAATGTACTCCTCCAGAAAGATCTAAAAGGAAAACTGGTAATAAACCTTATATAGCATGAGGAGAGTTTTTGTCAAGATTTTTCTTCCTTTCTAAAATCCCCTTTATTTTCATTTCATCCTTATCTTCACTAATTCCTAGGTTCCTGAATACTGAAAGTTTTCTAATCACGATTTCCTTATGTTTCTAACATGCATAAACAAATGAGTGTATTTTTAAATATAAAACTCCCTGTCAAATGTTACAGTGAAATGGGGACATTGAGAACCTGTGCCACACATTCAGCAAACGGATGTCCTCGACGTTCTGCCCGGTTGCTGAGGCACTCTACAGTTGGTACCAGTTACTATCAGAACATTAAGTCCTACCTGATGAGTTTATAGTTAAACTAAGTCTCTCCCCCACCCTCCTGCCCTCAGACAGGGTTTCTCTGTTATTCCCTGGCTGCCCTGGAACACTCTCTGTAGTCAAGGCTGGCCTCACACTCACAGAGATCTGCCCGCCTCTGCCTCTGCCTGCTAAATGCTGGGATCAAAGGCATGCATTACCACCACCTGGCTTAAACCAAGTTTTTAATAACTTTTTAAATATATAGATAAATTCAGGTGTTTCTGTAGCTCCAGCTACTTGGAAGGCTAGATCAGGAGCTCAGGAGTTCAAAGCCAGCCTAGGCAACATGGTAAGATCCTGTCTCAAAAGATATACGAGGAAAATAATACCAGAAGACTTGACTCCTATTAAGTTTCTTATTATACATTTAGGAAACAGTCCATCCACTGGGTTATAATTTAAATATTTATCTTTTAGGAGGTTAAGTGAAAGAGAGAGGATTGGAGAATTGGGAGCTCCTGAAGTTTGGGGACTTTCTCCAAAGAATCCTGAACCAGAGTAAGTGTGTTAAAAAAAATACCATTTTAAAATGTCAATAGCATTTGTTTAAATCCTGGCCTGCAGTCAAATACTTTTTAATTATGTTTTCTTACGTTTTATTTATTTGTACATGTGTGTATGTGCACAGGTGGAGGTCAGAGGACAGCTTGCAGGAGTCGGTTCTCTCCTTCCACCATGTGGGTCCCAGGGATTGAACTCAGGTCATCAGGCTTAGCAGCAAGCGCCTTTACCTACTGAGCCTTCTCACCGGCCCTACTGTCAAAATTTTTAAGTGAAGAGCTTCAAGTACTTATCAGATATATATTTTTTTGCTTTCTTATGATTTTTGCTATTTTACCCCTTATATTTAAAAAAAAAACATGGAACATGGGTAATTATTACAGATACTGCTAGAAGATTTTAGCACATTCATTTTGTGTGTGTGTGTGTGTGTGTGTGTGTGTGTGTGTGCGCGCGCGCGCGCGTGCGTGAGTGTGTGTAGGTTGGTTGTTTTGTTTTGCTTTGGAGACATGGTCTCATTCTGTAATCCAGGCTATCGAGAAGTCTTTGTGTAACAGCCAAGGCAGGATTTTCAGAGCAGTCTTCCTTCCTTCACCCCCTGAAAGCTGCAATTTCTGGCACAGATCACGGTGCCTGGCTTAGTTGCTGTCTTTAAATTAAAACTCACAAAGCACCAGTTTCCTATTAAAGATTAATGATTCATTACTAAAAATAATATACTTAGTATTTTTTGTTTTTGTTTTTTCAATTAACCCACTATCAGACTACTAGGTGTTAGTATAACAAAGAGTTTAATTTTTTTAAAGTGATATAAAGGAGGCATTTCCATAAGAGGGCGCTCCTGAGGGTGGGAAATGAGCTAGACAGCTGGGAAAAGCAGACACAAAAGCCAGGGAAAAAAAAGAGTGTGCCCGAGGGAAAGTGTATGTGGAGTCTGAAGTTGAAGTCAGATATTCTCTGTGATCTCTACCTTATCATTTGATTTGCATTTATTTACATTTTATTTAATTTACATTGACTTATTCGCTCTGTGTGTCTGTGTGTGCATGCATGCTTGTGCCTGCTCACGTTCATGTTCACATTCACGAGATGGTGGAGGTCAGAGACCTTGTAGCAGGTTGGTTTTCTTCTACCATGTGGGTTCAGGGAAATGTAATTCAAGTTTTTAAGATTGGCATCAAGGGCCCCTACTTGCTAAGGCATCTTGCCAGTCTAGCACCTTAATTTTTGAGACAGAGTTTCTTAATGAACCTGGTGCTGATCTGATGATCTGGATTGGTTGACCTAGGGTTACTCCTGTCTCTTCCTCCCCAGTGCTGGAGTTACAGGTGAGTGCCAACCTGCCCATTATTTTTCTGTGGGTACTAAGGATCTGAACTTGGGGCCTTGTGCTTATGAAACAAAGGGTTGATCAACTGAACTAACTCCCCAGCCCCTAAATGAAAAACAGAGTTCATACAGACATCCCATTGTTCATTCTCCATACTCCCCACCCCATGTGGCCCTTTTGCTCCCCAAAACACTTTCTTTTCTTCTTTCATTTTATATACACATATATGACTTTATGTGCCTATATGCAATGTGGGTAAAACATGAAATTCTTTCTTTTTTTTTTTTTTTTTTTTTGGTATTTTGATTTTTGGTTTTTTCGAGATACGTTTTTTTCTGTATACTCCTGGCTGTCCTAGAACTCACTCTGTAGACCAGGCTGGCCTTGAACTTAGAAATCCGCCTGCCTCTGTCTCCTAGAGTGCTGGGATTACAGGCATGTGCCACCACCGCCTGGCAAAATTCGTATTTCTGAGACTTGCCTAACTTGCTCAATATGATTATTTCCTGGAGCCTTCATTTTCCCCTATGTGATGCAACTCCGTTCTTCTTTTGACTGAAAATGTTCCGTCTGTGTGCATATACTACATTTTAAATCTATTCCTCTGTTGTTGGCTACCTAGTTTGATCCGGTAATTGTGCCACTGTGGCTAGAGCTGCAGTTTACGTTGCTGTGTGAATGTGTCTGTGATGTGGTGACTTCAGTCCTTCAGGCAGACGCCCAGGACTGCTATAGCTCCATTTTGTGGAGGATCTTTTGTTTGTTTTTTGAGAAACTTGATACCGATTGCCATAGAAGCTTAATTGGTGTTTATAAGGCCCCCTTGTTCTCTGCATCCTCAACAGCATTTGTCCTTGGCCGCTTTCTTAATGACTGTCATTTTGACTGTGGCGTAAGATGACTGGGTGTCGTTTTCATTTGCCTTTCCCTGATGGAGAGTGAGGTTGAACATTGCTTTGTGTTTATTGGCCATTTGTATTTTATCTTTTGAAAACCATCTGTTCATTTCATTAGCCCATTTACTAATTGTGTTGATTTCTTGTTTAGTTTTCTGTATTCCTTTTACATTCTTTTTTTTTAAAGATTAATTTTTATTTATTTGAATACACTGTCGCTGTCTTCACACACACCAGAAGAGGGCATCAGATCCCATTGCAGATGGCTGTGAGCCATCATGTGGTTGCTGGGCATTGAATTCAAGACCTCTGGAAGAGCAGTCTCTTAACCACTGAGCCATCTCTCCAGCCCCCCTCCCCACCCCCCCACCCCCGTGTACATTCTTGCTATCCTCCTCTGTAAGATGTAATAGGTAGCAAGGTTGTCTCCCATTCTGTAAGCTGTCTCTTCACTCAGCTGCCTTCCTTTGCCATACAAGGTCCCATTCATTGATCTGGGGACTTAGGGAATAACTGGCATCCTAGTTAGAAACTTCTTGCCTATGCCTATATTTTTTTTGAAAAAATTTTTTTTATTTTATAAGTGTTTTGCCTACATTATATCTAAGTGTACTGCATGTAAGCCCTGGGCCCACAGAGGGCAGAAGAGAGTATCGGATCCCCTGAAACTGGACTTACAGATGGTTGTGAGCTCCTCTGTGGGTGCTAGGAACTGAACCTGGGTCCTCTGCAGAAGCAGGCGATGTGTTTAACCACTGGGCCACATCTTCATCCCATTTGTTTATATCTTTTTTATAATTTCATCAAGGTCACCAAGAGTTTTAAACATTAGTATACTGGCATTTAAAAAATGTTTCCTGCTGGGCAGTGATGATGTCCACCTGTAATTCCAGCCTGATCTACAGAACAATTCCAGGACAGCCAGGGTTGCACAGAGAAACCCTATATCGAAAAGAGGAAAAAAAAGAACAAAAGAAAAGAAGCTTTCTATATCCAATACTCTGAAGGCCATGCGCTTTTTACTGGTCCATATTTTTTACTTTTTACTTCTTTTTAATATTGTATAGGGAGGGTGACAGGTGTACCATAGCACACAGGTGGGAGTTACTCTCCCTTCACAGTATGGATCCAAAGGGACAAACGCAGGTCATCCCGCTTCACAGCGAGCATGTTTAACTTGCTGGCCCCCATATTTATTTCTTTATTTTATTTATTTTCTCTTCGCTGCTACTCAGAAGTTTCTTCTTCCTGTTTCATGCCCACCCCACCCCACCTCAAGAGAGAAGGGTTCTCTGTGTAGCCCTGGCTGTCTGTAGACCAGGCTGTCCTCACACTCAGAGGTCTGCCTGTGGTGGTTGGAGGCATATGCTACCATGCCTAGCTCCACTCTTCAATTTTGAAGATGTGTTGCTTAACAAGAAAGCTATAATTTGTGTCAGAGCAATCAAGCAGTATTATGTGAAACTTGTTCTTATAGATAGATACTTGAATGCATTAAACGGGAGTTAAAAGAAACCCTAAGAATATTTTGGTAGATTGTCGGGGTCCAGCCTCAACACAGGATTGGAGTTCTCAACTGGAAGCAGGGATATCTGGAAGGCGCATAATAAATATACACAGACTAATTTTGGAGTACAAGCTGACAGGCAATTTCTCAAGGCTTAAAGTTTCTCTTTTCTCTCACTCTCTGCTCTGTTTCTCTCTCGCCCATTCGCTCACAGCTTGAGGCTGCACCCTCTGCATTCTCCTGCGCACTCTGCATTCTCCTGCACACTCTGCATTCTCCTGCGCAC
This sequence comes from Apodemus sylvaticus, assembly GCF_947179515.1. Lineage (NCBI taxonomy): Eukaryota > Metazoa > Chordata > Mammalia > Rodentia > Muridae > Apodemus > Apodemus sylvaticus. The sequence continues at coordinate 116,819,047 of NC_067495.1, forward strand.
TCTGCATTCTCCTGCACACTCTGCATTCTCCTGCGCACTCTGCATTCTCCTGCACACTCTGCATCCTCCTGCACACTCTGCATTCTCCTGCACACTCTGCATCCTCCTGCACACTCTGCATTCTCCTGCACACTCTGCATTCTCCTGCACACTCTGCATCCTCCTGCACACTCTGCATTCTCCTGCACACTCTGCATTCTCCTGCGCACTCTGCATTTTCCTGCACATTCTGCGTTCTCCTGCGCACTCTGCATTCTCCTGCACACTCTACATTCTCCTGCACACTCTGCATTCTCCTGCACACTCTGCATCCTCCTGCACACTCTGCGTTCTCCTGTGCACTCTGCGTTCTCCTGCACACTCTGCATCCTCCTGCACACGCTGCATTCTCCTGCGCACTCTGCATTTTCCTGCAAACTCTGCATTCTCCTGTACACTCTGCATTCTCCTGCACACTCTGCATTCTCATGCGCACTCTGCATTCTCCTGCACACTGTGCATCCCCCTGTACACTCTGCATTCTCCTGCACACTCTGCATTGCCCTGCACACTCTGCATTTTCCTGCACACTCTGCATTCTCCTGCGCACTCTGCATTGTCCTGCACACTCTGCATTCTCCTGTACACTCTGCATTCTCCTGCACACTCTGCATTTTCCTGCACACTCTGCATTCTCCTGCGCACTCTGCATTCTCCTGCACACTCTGCGTTCTCCTGCGCACTCTGCATTCTCCTGCACACTCTGCGTTCTCCTGCGGACTCTGCATTGCCCTGCACACTCTGCATTCTCCTGCACACTCTGCATTCTTCTGCGCACTCTGCATCCTCCTACGTACTCTGCATTCTCCTGCACACTCTGCATTCTCCTGCACACTCTGCATTCTCCTGCACACACTGCATTGCCCTGCACACTCTGCATTCTCCTGCGCACTCTGCATTCTCTTGTGCACTCTGCATTCTCCTGCGCACTCTGCATTCTCCTGTGCCCTCTGCATTCCCTTGTACACTCTGCATCCTCCTGTACACTCTGCATCCTCCTGCGCACTCTGTATTCTCCTGCACACTCTGCATTCTCCTGCACACACTGCATCCTCCTGTACACTCTGCATTCTCCTGCACACTCTGCATTCTCCTGCACACACTGCATCCTCCTGTACACTCTGCATTCTCCTGCACACTCTGCATTCTCCTGCACACACTGCATCCTCCTGTACACTCTGCATTCTCCTGCGCACTCTGCATTCTCCTGCACACTCTGCATTCTCCTGCACATTCTGCTTTTCTCCTGTGTTCTTTGCTTTATTTGCACTCTCTTGCTCATACACACCTCTGTGTGTTCCCCTTTCACTCACACACACTCTTCACACACATCTCTCACACACACACCACATGCACTCTCCTCTCACTCACACACACACTCTTCACACACACCTCACATTCCCTCTTCACTCACTCTTCACACGCTCTTCTCATGCTCTCCACATTCGCTCTCACTCACTCTTCATGTGCTCACTACTTGTTCTCTACATGCCCTCTACTCGTTCTCTACATGCTCTCTGCCTGCTCTCTACATGCTCTCTCCATGCTCTCTGCATGCTCTCTCCATGCTCTCTCCATGCTCTCTGCCTGCTCTCTACATGCTCTCTCCATGCTCTCTTCGTGCTCTCTGCATGCTCTCTCCATGCTCTCTGTATGCTCTCTCCATGCTCTCTGCCTCCTCTCTGCCTGCTCTCTGTATGCTCTCTACGTGCTCTCTGCATGCTCTCTCCTTGCTCTCTCCATGCTCTCTCCATGTTCTCTCCTTGCTCTCTCCTTGCTCTCTCCATGCTCTCTCCATGCTCTCTCCATGCTCTCTGCCTGCTCTCTGCCTGCTCCTGCTCTCTACATGCTCTCTTCATGCTCTCTGCATGCTCTCTTCGTGCTCTCTGCATGCTCTCTTCGTGCTCTCTGCATGCTCTCTCCATGCTCTCTGTATGCTCTCTCCATGCTCTCTGCCTGCTCTCTGCCTGCTCTCTGTATGCTCTCTACGTGCTCTCTGCATGCTCTCTCCTTGCTCTCTCCATGCTCTCTCCATGTTCTCTCCTTGCTCTCTCCTTGCTCTCTCCATGCTCTCTCCATGCTCTCTCCATGCTCTCTGCCTGCTCTCTGCCTGCTCCTGCTCTCTACATGCTCTCTTCATGCTCTCTGCATGCTCTCTGCATGCTCTCTCCATGCTCTCTCCATGCTCTCTCCATGCTCTCTCCATGCTCTCTGCCTGCTCCTGCTCTCTACATGCTCTCTTCATGCTCTCTGCATGCTCTCTACATGCTCTCTCCATGCTCTCTGCCTGCTCTCTACATGCTCTCTCCATGCTCTCTGCATGCTCTCTTCATGCTCTCTACATGCTCTCTGCATGCTCTCTACATGCTCTTTACATGCTCTCTGCCTGCTCTCTGCCTGCTCTCTACATGTTCTCTACATGTGCTCTGCATGCTCTCTACGTGTTCTCTGCATACTCTCTACATGCTCTCTGCATGTTCTCTACATGCTCTCTACATGCTGTCTTGCCTTTCTCTTGCCCCAGACTGTTATTGATGCTCAAAAAGCAGAAAAAAGACATTGTATAACCATTGCCAAATCAAATTCCAAAGAATAACCACATTCCACAAAGAATCAAGAATTACATTTGTTCCCCAAAACTTCAAACTTCCCCATTCTCAGGCCTATAGCCAAAATAATAATAATTGCAAATTTCTCATTATTTAAACTTTAAGTATAACTATTATACTTCAGAGCTCAGAGCTCTGAGGCCAGTTCCTTGCATTTTCCTATGAAGCTCTAATGATAAATGACATGGGCAAAGCTGCCAGGCAGTGGCCAGAAAGAATCAAGTTAACCCTTAACTCGGTAGTTCCCCTAGCTTTCTGCTTCTGTACATTGCACACAATGACTCTCCTAAGAGTCCCAGTGTTTTGACTTAGTTTTACTAATATAAGATTTTACATATTCTATACGTGCTTATCCAGGAACCACTCTCAAATGTTGTGCAGAACTTATTTCATAACTTTAATATTTTTTTCCTTTGGGGTCCCAGTGTTGACTCTGATTCATTTTCTGGTTTATTTATTTAATTTATGTGAGTACCCTGTAGCTGTCTTCAGACACTCCAGAAGAGGGCAGTAAATCTTATTATAGATGGTTGTGAGCCACCATGTGTTTGCTGGGAATTGAATTCAGGACCTCTGGAAGAGCAGTCAGTGCTCTTAACCACTGAGCCATCTCTCCAGCCCCTCTAATTCATTTTCTAATAATTTGTCAAACATTCTTTGCAAGTCAAGCATTAATCTGGAGCTACCATTGTGCAGTTATTACATTGTTTCTAAGATGAGAACACATAGCATGCACCTGGGCCATTAGGACTGTGCTGTGTCCCATGCCTCAGGTTTTAATTGTTTTAGAATCATTACATCAGGGAACATCTAGTTTCACAGAATCCACCAGCACAGAAGGAGAAAGAAGTAGGAAAGTCAGATATAATAGAATAATTATGCACACCAAGGGCAACTGAAAAACAGTCACGCACAAATGAAATCTACACAGCCTTTGTCCAGGGCTAAGGTTAGGAGAAATGAGAACCACTGTTGTTACAAAGAGCTGTCCCGGGCTACTGAGATGTCTCCATCCAGGCAGACTGATAGGCAGTCCCTTACTTCAGATGGTGGGTCCCCTGGAGGGATGTGTCTCCTGCTTCTCAGGGTCCCAAACACCATCCTTTTCGATTTTTTGTTTGTTTTAGATTTGGTGTTTTTCAAGACAGGGTTTCTCTGTATAGCCCTGGCTGTCCTGGAACTCACTCTGTAGACCAGGCTGGCCTCGAACTCAGAAATCCATCTGCCTTTGCCTCCCAGAGTGCTGGGATTACAGGAGTGCACCACCACCGCCCTGCGACACCATCCTTTTCTACAAGGAGCTGTTGCGGGCTTCTGAGATGTCTCCATCCTGGCCTACTGCAGGCAGTCCCTGTCTGTTTGCTGTCCCCAGCAGTAGATAATATTTGTTATTCCATGTGTGATCTTCAAAACTTTAAAGGAAAAGATGACACAATATGAGAACACTCCTTTGGTACACCAAAGCATTTTCATTTTTTAAAGGCTGTCCCAAAGAATTATTTTTTAAAATATTTATTTACTATTTTGACAAGGTCTTACAATGTGGCCCTGGACTGGCCTAAAACTCACTGTGAAGATGAGGCTGGACTTCGATTCCCAGAGATCCACCTTCGTCTGCCTCCTGAGTGCTCGGATTAAAGGCGTACATCATCATATCTAGCTCTTTTTATTATTTTAGTGTTGTGTATTATGTGGTTTTCCATGGGTATGTGCATCTAGGTGCTGGTGTCTCTAGAGGCCAGGGACATCAATAGGTGATTGTGAGCTACCCAGCATGGGTGCCAGGAATCAAACTCAAGTTCTATGCAAGTACTGGGCACACTCAAGAGCTGGTAAAGTGCTTATCTAGAATGCTTAAGACCCTAGGTTTGATCTATAGTGCTAAATACACGTGATAGTGCGTGATTTATAATCCCAGGATTGAAGTGGTAGAGGCAGGAGGGTCAGAGTCAAAGGTCATCCTTAGCAACAGAGAGTTCAACCCCAGGAATCTGTCTCAAAAGAAAACTATCCAGACCAGTGCGCTGCTTCAGCAGGTAAAGGTGCTTGCTGCCAACTCTGACAATTTCAGTTTGATCTATGGGACCCACATGGGGTGGAAGGAGATAACCAAATCCTGAAAATTGTTCTCTGACCTCCAGAGTAGTGTACACACACACACACACACACACACACACACACACACACACACACACACGCGCGCGCTTTAAACAAATGAAATATAAAAATATTTCTAAACCCCAAAACAAAAAATTACTTTCAGAATTTATTTTATAAAGTCTGTACTTCCAAGGAGATGGGAATTGTTCTAGCACCTATCCTTCACCTACTTAAACATATGGAGCTAGGATATAGCTTGGTGATGAAGCAATTGCCTAGGACTTTGTCCATTTCTCAACTTTTAACTTGTGAGTTTCCTCTGAAAATAAAAATATTATACATTTTAATGGTACTGTGTAAACTTAAAAGCATTATGTAAGTATGTCATTTTATTATTATGAAGGTGGTACACGGTTGAATATATTCTTACAAAAAATGCTTGCCTTTGGGGTCTAGAGTGAGTTCAGTTGTTGAGAGCACTGACTGTTCTTCAGGGACCCTGGATTTGAACTGCAGCACCCACAGAGAGGCTGCTCTGTAACTCCAATCCCAGAGGATCTGATGCCTTCTCTGGCCTCTGTGGGGACTGGGCTCAGTTATACATATAAGCAAAATGCCTAAACACATAAGATAAAATATAATGGTGATAATAATAATATAAAATTTTAATAATAATAATAATAATGCTTGCCTTTAAAGGTTCCTACACAATGAGTGCTGTTACTGAAAATTTTAAGTACATATTTTAATTCTCCATGGTCCATATTTCTTACAACCATTTTCTGTAATTCAGCTCTGATGAACATACACCAGTAGAAGATGAAGAACCAAAGAAAAGTACTACTTCAGCATCTAGTTCAGAAGGTAACTTTGTAAAATATGGTACTTATTAATTCATAAGTTTCAAAAGTATGTTTAGAAATAATTTAACAGTACACATTGCTTTTACTCAAACTACCAAATAGCTATTCCTGTTTAGTAATTCAAATATAGTAAGATGGTTGGAAATACTTCTTTAGAAATTAATTTCCCTTTTGTACTTAAAACAGATGATAGGAAGAAGAAAAGGAAATCTAGTCATTCAAAAGAAAGAGTCAAGAAAAAGAGAAAGAAAAAGTCATCTAAAAGAAAACATAAAAAGTATTCTGAAGATAGTGACAGTGACTCAGAATCTGACACAGACTCCAGTGGTAAGAAAGCCAGATCATTGTGCAAATCGTAGAATGTATTCTAGTTGTTAAAAATGTTACGTGGATGCATGTTTGCCTGCAAGCCTGTCTGTGCACCATGTGTAGTCCTGATACCTGTAGAGACCAGAAGAGGACGCCAGATCTCCTGGAACTGATGTTGCAGGCAATTGTAAACCACCATGCGGGTGCTGGGAATCAAACCCAAGACTTCTGGAAGAGCAGCCAGTGCTCTAAACTGTTAAGCCATCTCTCCAGCCCCTCAACTTTTTAAACATATTCCAATTTATTTATTTACTCATTTACTTATAATTTTTCGATTCACTTTACATCTCAATCACTGCCCTCCTCTGGTTCCCTCCTTACACAGTCCCTCTCCTCCCATCCCCTCTACTCTGAGAGGGTGGAAGTGCCCCTGGGTATCCCCCAACCTTGGCACATTAGGTCTCTGGTGAGCTAAGCAAAATCCTTTCCCATGAGTCCAGGCATGGCAGTCCTATTGGGGAATGGATTTCACAAACAGGCAGTAGTTTTTGGGATCCCTTGCACTCTAATTGTTGGGGGACCCACATGAAGGCCGAGCTGCACGTGTGCTACATATGTGTGGGGAGACCTTGGTCCAGCCCGTGGATGCTCTTTGGTTGGTGGTTCAGACTGAGAGCCCCAAGGGTCCAGGTTATTTGAGTCTGTTGGTCTTCCTGTGGAGTTCCTATCCTGTTCGGGGCGGGGGGAGGGGGGTCTCAGTCCTTCCCCCAAGTCTTCCATAAGAGTCCCTGAGCTCCTTCCAGTGTTTGGCTGTGGGTTTCTGCATCTGTCTGAGTCAGCTGCTGGGTGGAGCCTCTCAGAGGACAGTTATGCTCGGCTCCTGTCTGCAAGCATAACAGAGTATCATTAATAGTGTCAGGGATTAGTGTTTGCCATGGGATGGGTCTCAAGTTGGGCCAGTTACTGGTTGGCCATTCCCTCAGTCTCTGCTCCATGCCCTGTGCCTACATTTCTTGTAGACAGGATAAATTTTGGTTGAAAGTTTTGGGTTGGTGGGTGGGTTGGTGTCCCTATTGCTCCACTGGGGTTCCTGCTTAGCTACAGGAGGTGGCCTCTTCAGGTTCCATCTCCCCAATGCTGTGAGTCTCGGCTAAGGTCACCCCATTGATTCCTGTGAGCCTCCCCATCCCAGGTCTCTGGTATGTCCCTGAGATGCCTCCGTCACGCTGCAGATTTCCTTTCATTCTCCATACCTGATCCCGGACTATCCCACTCTCCCTGCCACCTCTCCCTCCCAGCTCCCTCCCTCCATCTGCCTCCTATGACTGTGTTATTCCCCCTTCTGAGGAAGATTCAAGCATCCTTGCTTGGGCCTTCTTTGTTTACCTTCTTTGGATCTTTGAAGTGGAATGTGGGTATCTTGTCTTTTATATCTAATATCCACTTATAAGTGAGTACATACCATGCATGTCCTTTTGGGACTGGGTTACCTCACTCAGGATGATACTCTCAAGTTCCGTCCATTTGCCTGTATATTGCAGTTTTAATAGTGTGTGTTACATGGTCCAGTGGGCCCTCTGCCTTCAGAGCCAGTTATTCCCTGCATGTCCCTTGGTTTACTCAGTGCAGCACTGAACATACCGTGCTTTTGTAATCAACTGAGTTAAAAAGCAAAGAGCTCAAGAGTTACCTCTTCCCTGTCAACCATTCCTCAGTTACCTTTCCAAATCAGCCATATTTTACATTACATTTTATTCATTTATTTTGTGTATATGTGTGTTTGTATGTGAATGTGCACACTACAGTATATGTATGGAAATTAGAGACTAACTTTGAGGAGTTGAAGTTTCTCTCCTTCCATCTTGCGGGTCCTGGGTAGCGAACTCAAGCCCAGCAATAAGCGTCCTTCCCTGCCGAGCCGTCTTGCTGGTGCACTGGCTGCTTTTCAGACTCCTATGGATCCACGGAGCGCTCCTGCTTTGCTCTGTCATCCAGATCACACTCATTTCATTACCATCTCTCAGTCCACTGAGATTCTGGAAGACATCATCTTCCTCTGCCACACACACACACACACACACACACACACACACACAGAGCTGTTTCTTTTTGGTTTTGTTTTTTTCACTATGAAACTAACAAATTTCAGGAAAATTCATTATTTTGACATATTGCTTAAAATATGGGGGTCATGGGAGTTGCTGTGTTATTCAAAGTAACTTAAGTCACCATTCCTTGGCTAAACATTTCTACATGTACCTCTTTGAAATGGGATACATTCCTACCTAACCAATGTCGGCACTGCAGTGAATAAATTAATACCTAGTGTGACTTTAATTTTTTACATTTATTTATTGTATGTGTTTATGTGTGCGCACTCCTACATGCAATAGGCAGTGTGTGGAGAGCTCAGAAGACAGCGTAGAGGAGTCAGTTCCCTCCCATCATAGAGTTCTAGGCTTCAAGCTCACGCCATTGGGTTGACAGTAAGCACTTTTACCACTGAGCCATCTTACTAGTCTATGACTTCAATTTCTTTGACTCTTTAACAAAAATGAATATTTGTGAGAATAGAATATTTATCTGTTAAAACATTTTTAACACTTTTGAACTTCAGAAGTTTTTTTCAATAATAATGTGCTTTAATTTGCAGATGAAGATACAAAAAGAAGAGCAAAGAAAGCTAAGAAAAAGGAAAAGAAGAAGAAAAGAAGAGGGTCAGTTTTTCTTTTCTTTTTAAAGCAGATTATATAAAAGAGTATAATGATCCACTCTGTGTGTGTGTGTGTGTGTGTGTGTGTGTGTGTGTGTGTGTGTTTGTTTGTGTGGGTGTGCACGCACGCGCGCGTAGTCACTTTCTTACTGGGTAGTGTCTACCACCCTCTGTTTATTTTGGAACTAATTGGAGTTATGATTTTCTTCATAAATCCATAGTTTAGTACCTTCCTCTAAAGCGTATTCTTTAAAAAAAAAAAAGAACTTTGTGCATAAGAATTTAGCAGTCAGTACTCTGCAGTTTTTTCCTACAGTTTCTTCAAATCAAAATGCAAATAATGTCCCTAAATTATAGTGGTTAAAGTATAGAGAGAATTAGCATGTTTTTCTGTCATTTCTATTCCTGGACATTTAGGGGTTTTAACATTGGCAAGGTTCAAATTGGAATATTGGCCAGGAATACTCTCCAGGTGGTGCTGTGTACTACCATCACTAGGCAACTAATGTCTCTGTCATATTAATAAACACTGCTGCTCATTGTCTAGATTTATTATATCATTGAGAATGCAAAACAGTGGTAGTTTACTTTGAATGCTGATATTTAAACATACTTGATATATTTTAATCCATCACACTGAACATTTTTATTAATGCTCACAATAGTGAGAACTTGTTTTCCTTTTATGTGTGTGTATTTTTTGTTGTTGTTGTTTTTTGAGACAGGGTTTCTCTGTGTAGCCCTGGCTGCCCTGGCTGACCTCAAACTCAGAAATCTGCCTGTCTCAGCCTCCCAAGTGCTGGGATTACAGGCGTGTGCCACCACTGCCTGGTTTATTTTTTTATTTTTTTGCCTTTTGTTTTTTGTGCTTATTTTGTATTTGGGGTTTTATGTTTTTTTAAAGATTTATTTTCATTTAAGTCTATGTATGCATCTATGTATGTGAGATGTACATACAAGTACCTGGAGAGGCCAGAAGAGGGCCTCAGATCCCTGGAGCTGGACTCAGAGGTAGTTATGAGCTACCTGATGTGGGTGCTGGGATATGAACTCTAGTCCTCTGGAAGAGCATCAAGCACTCATGGCTGTAAGATCATCTCTTTAGCCACTGAATCTTGTATACGCCAGGCTGGCCGCAAGCTCACTGGACAGCATAGGATGGTTTTGGACTCTTAATTCTCCTGCCTCTAGCTCCCAAGTGCTAAGATTATAGACATAAACTACCACCTCCTGCCTGAGAGTTAGGTTCTAAGCTACTCTATTTCCATTACCATTCTGTATGATAACTGTATTTCATTAATTCTTTAGTCATTTCCTTTTTAAAAAGATTTATTTTATTTGAGTACACTGTAGCTGTCTTTACACATACCAGAAAAGGGCACTAGATTGAAATTGAACCTAGGACCTGTGGAAAAACAGTGTATTTTTAACCACTGAACTATCTCTCCAGCCCCTAGTCATTTCTTGTTAATAGCAAAATATTACTATTTGGATAACTGAGAAGATTGAATTAAAAAGTTTAAATAAGCTAGGAATTTAGATAATTTTTGTAAACTTTTCATTCCCATGAAAACTGAGGATGTCTAGGGCTAAAGAGATTGCTTAGCGGTTAAGAACACTGGCTGTTTTTCTAGGGTACCTGGGTTCAACTCCCCATAACTACATAGCAGCTCACAACTGTCTGTAACTTCAGTTCCGGGGGATCTGACATACTCACACAGACATGGATGCAGGCAAAATACCAGTATGTATAAAAATAAATAAATCTGTAAAAAACTTTTTATTATAAAGAAAAGTAATAATGCCTTTTAACATGAGAATACTTAATTTGTATTAAATTATAACCCCATGCAGGAAGAAATACAAGAAAAAGAAGTCTAAGAAAAATAGAAAAGAGTCCAGTGATTCGAGCTCTAAAGAGTCCCAAGAAGAATTTCTAGAGAATCCTTGGAAGGATCGATCAAGTAGGCTCTTGTATTGACTAACTCAAAGCAATTCAAACTTTAACTGATTAGTCAAGATGTGAATGTGTTTCTTCATGTATTTCATGCAGAGGCAGAAGAACCATCAGATCTGATCGGCCCAGAGGCTCCCAAAACACTTACCTCCCAAGATGATAAGCCCTTGAAGTGAGTAGCAGCGTATGGTTGTGGGGGTTTTATGGTTTTCTTTGTTGTAGGTTGTTTTGTTTTCTGCTGAGTGTGCTCATGTAAGTTAGCAGTCTGCCACTGAGCTGTGCCCACAGCCCACAGCCAGCAGCAGTGGATTTGCAGTATCTAAAGCACTTTATCTAGCTCAGTGTGGTGCTTATGCCGGTGATCCCAGCATTCAGGATTTTTCGAGGCTACTTTGTGATCTTAAGGCCAACCTGGGCTATTTTGTATGGGGGAACATGAAGGTTAGAGGACAGCTAACCTTTAGGAGTTGGTTCTCTTCTTCCACCATATGGGTACCAAGATTAAATTAGCTCCAAAGACTTGACAGTAAACAAATGCCTTTACCCCGTGAGCCTTCTTGGCAGCCCATGCAAAGTATTACTTATGTTTAACTTATAGTGTAGTAAATACATAAACTTCATAAGTATAGAGATTACTTTTGTGCTATAAGCTTCAAGCTTAATAGGAATACAAGAAAACATCACTGAATTGCTCTTAAAATCTATTTTAATCAAAGGCAAAAGATAATTTTTACTGGATGGTGTTATTTGGTATAAGTTATATTGTGATATATTATTTATTTGTTTTTTTTTTAAGTGAATGAGCTGAGGGTAGAAACAATACTGACTATACCTGATCAGTTAATGCACAATTATAAAATGTAAATTTACGCTTGTGTACATCAGTTCTTCCAAATGACTTATACATTTCTCCATTAATGATACAGGTCATAGTACAGCATCCTATAATAAATTCAGAAATTCACATCAAGCACGCTACTGCTCAGCACTTTACTCTTCCTGCTGTCAGAGGGAAAACATTTTGTGCTGTCATTTTCTGTGGAGCTAGTTTGGTGACCCTTTTGTGAATTCTGAATCCCTTTGCAGCTATGGCCACGCTCTGTTACCTGGTGAAGGTGCAGCTATGGCTGAATATGTGAAAGCTGGCAAGCGCATCCCGAGAAGAGGTGAAATCGGCTTGACAAGTGAAGAGATCGCATCATTTGAGTGTTCCGGCTACGTAATGAGTGGTAGCAGGTATTTTCTCGGCATTGAGTCAATTTCCATGATTAGCTCTTTTTCCTTCTTTCTTACTACTAGAATTATATTTTGGTGATCTGTTTTTATTAAGTAACTATTTCCTAGAGGAGCCATGTTCTGTTCCCAGTACCTGTGTCAGATAGTGCACAACCACCTGTAACTTTGTTCCAGGGCATTCTGTGTATTCTTCTGGCCTCTGTATACACCTGCCATCATACGCGTGCACACACGTAAGATACTTGTTTTATCACACACACACACATAATACGAGATACTGGTTTTATCACACACACGCACACACATACACACATGAGATACTGGTTTTATTAGATACTGTTTTTTTTCCTCTGGTAAATACAGTTAGTTTAAGTTAAGCCATCTGTCATAGGGGCATATGGGATTCCAGTAGTGAGGTAAACTATTTCATAAGATAATCTTTCTTGATTTTTGAGTTTGCTTCCACTTCTCAGAGGCCCAGAATTTGTGGAATGAATATCAATTAAGGATCATGAAAGATTTTAGATTTAGCATGAGGAAATAAAATTGTAGAAGAATCACAAAATACTTGACTACTCAGAGTAAGGGCAGCAGGACTAAAATCACACTTGGCTCTTTAACCTTACAAAGTATCCATTCAAAGAGTTAAAACTGATTCCAATTGGTACGAGAGACAAATATGTGTGGAACCTCTGAGGTATCTCCAGAATCTTCGATGTCTGAAAACTAACATCACTTTTGAGGATGACACAATATGACGAGGACAAATCACTAGAGACATAAGGATCAGTAAGGAGGGTTCAGCATAGCTCTTTTTGTCATTGAGATGATTGTTTACATCTCAGACTCTTCAGAGGCATAACAAATGGTTGCATATAAAGTCATTACAAAACCAGTTGTGTTTCTAAATCTCAGCAACAGGGAACTAGAAAATATAAAATAACACATCATTAATATATTAATATAATTAAACATTTATCTGAGAATCTGAGTGATTTAGAAATCAATCCTAATAAAAGAGTCCCCAGACCTTCACAGGAAAAACTAAGCCTTGAAGAAACATTAAGGGACTGGAGCGATGGCTCAGTGGTTTAGAGCACCAGCTGTTCAATGCGCAGCACCCTCATGCCTGTAACTGTAGTCCCAGGGCATCTGAAGCCCTCTTCCGGCCTCTGCAGGCACTACACATATGTGAGGTACAGATATACATTCAGGCAAAACACTCATATACATAAAATAATTAAATCAATTAAAACATTAGCTGGGCGGTGTTGGCGCATGCCTTTAATCCCAGCAGTTGGGAGGCAGAGACAGGTGGATTTCTGAGTTCAAGGCCAGGGTGGCCCACAGAGCAAGTTCCAGAACAGCCAGGGTTACACAGAGAAACCCTGTCTTGAAAATCAAAACAATAGTAATAATAAAAGTAAACGTTAAAAAAGATCTGTATCAATGGAGATATAGCATGGTAGAATAGCTATATTGTAAAGTCAATTCTCTCAGATTTATAGTCAATAAAATTTCAATCAAAATCATGGCAGTTTATGAAACTTAGTAAAATGGTTCTAGAAGTATTTGTTCAACTGAAAGGCCAAGAGTCACCAAGTTAGTTTGAAAAACAGTAGGAAAATAAGATGGGACCCACGCAAGATGAGAGCGTAAGGAGCGTGCAGGCTTTCGGAAGCATTTAGTCTAGCCTAAATAGTCAGTGGGATAAAATGCAGAGCCAAAAGCCAGTTGTACATGTGTGGAATTTTGGTGTATGAGAGATAGCATGTCAGATCTGGGCAGAAACAAATATTCAGAAAATGGTATAGTGAAAACATCATCCATCCCTTAAAAGAACGTAGGGTACTGAATCACCTTATATAACAGGCAGTGCCGCTAGATTAAGTACTTTCAGAGAGGGTGTCTTTTAGATTAAAAAGTGTTTTCTAAACAAAAGAAAGAAATGTGCTACCCAGAAGTTTGCCTAGGCTAAAAGTAAGAACTTGTGTCCATCAAAAGACACATTAAAATGTGAAAATTCTAGGTTCATATAAGATTCATGCAATACACACAATTGATAAAGTGTTGGTAGTGAGAATATTTAAATACCCATGAAAGAAATGTGGGGAAATGACAGAGCCATTTATCAAAAGAATACATATGTTCTATACATAAGTTAAACGATGTTGCCACTGGAAATGGAAGTCAAGACCTGAGTTAAATACTGTTTTGTACACATTTAATAGGAAAAGTTCAAAGTTCTGACAATGCCAAATATCTAAAAGGATGTGGTACCACAGAACCTCTTAAACACTTCTGCTAGTATACCCATTAATACATTGAAAAAACAATGTGACATTTTCTTAGACAGTCAGACTCTTGTATGCATTATGAGCAAGCAGCACCACACTATGGTACTCGAGAGAAAATCTTTCCCACAGACTAGAGGCATTCATGTGGGTGCTCACTGGAGCGTCACTGTGCTGCCTTCTGTTCCTTATGACTTCACAGAGCACTCACAGTACTTGAAATAGCCTGCATCTGTCGCCATCTCTTCAGCTCTCCCATTTTATCCCTAGACACCTCCACACCAACCTGAAATGATTCTTTCCTCTTGTCTTCTTTTTCTTTTCTTTTTTTCCTTTTTCTTTTTTTTTTCTTTTTTTTGGTTTTTTTCGAGACAGGGTTTCTCTGTGTAGCCCTGGCTGTCCTGGAACTCACTCTGTAGACCAGGCTGGCCTCGATCTCAGAAATCCACCTGCCTCTGCCTCCCAGAGTGCTGGGATTAAAGGCATGCGCCGCCACTGCCTGGCCCTTTTCTATTTTTTTTTTCTAGAGATAAGTTTCTTGAACAGATGATGTAGGGTCATGTATGCATACACAAACAGGGTCATTAATGCTTTTCTCTGACTAGCAGACCTTTTGAATCTAACTTCAAAAATGTCCTCTGTCCCTATATTTTACTGATCTCTTAGATTGAATCCCCCTTTTGTTTTCTGTGTGACACTTCTGGATTCTAAGGAAATTAAACTATCCACCGAATGCCTCTTCACTTATAGATTTAGACTTGATTCTCTTCATTGTATCAGTAAAATTAAACTTTACTGTACCACTTGATTAATTAAGGTAAATCTCTCATCTGTCCTGCTCTGGATTTCCCAAAGACAAAAATCCCACTATTGCTGTCTGGGCGTGTTGGCCACACGCCTTTAATTCCAGTGCTCGGGAGTCACAACAGGTGGATCTGCATGAGTTTGAAACCAGCCTGGTTTGCATAGAGCACTCCGTTATAACTATAGCTACTTAATGAAGCCCTGTCCAAAACAAAATCATCTAAAACATTTCACAAGTTTCCCATTTCGGTTTATTAACCAAAATGTGGGTTCTAGACATAAAAAAGCTTATTGTTTTGTTTCTGTGTTGAGTTATTTTTTGATGTTTCAATTAACCCAGGTCAGCCTCAGGCTTTGTAGCTGAGGATGACTCTAAACACTTGGTCTCCTGCCTCCATCTTCCAAGAAAAAAAGAATTTGTCTTTAGTATTTGAAATTAACAATATCTCCTATGTTGGTGAAACATTGGAGATCATTATTTGAATACTGGAAATAAGTCAAAGGAAAATGAAACCTCAACAGGTAAAATACAGGTCATTTAATAACCCTTCTCCAGTGTTTATCACCACCTTTTAAGTAGAAGATTCTATATTAAGAAAGGATTAGTGACAACATACTATAGGAATAGCATGAAATTAAGTCAAAAATACAATTTGTCTCCAGGCATCGCCGAATGGAGGCTGTTCGACTTCGGAAAGAGAACCAGATCTACAGTGCTGATGAGAAGAGAGCCCTTGCGTCCTTTAACCAAGAAGAAAGAAGAAAGAGGGAGAACAAGATTCTGGCCAGCTTTCGAGAGATGGTGTACAGAAAGACCAAAGGGAAGGATGACAAGTGAGGACTTCCTGACTTTACAAGTGGATATTTTTAACATCAAGAAGGAAATTGTGGGTTATGGACATAATCAAAAAAGCTTATTGTTTTGTTTCTGTTTTGAGTTATTTTTTGATGTGTGGTTTCAGTTAGCCCAGGTCGGCCTCAGGCTTTGTAGCCGAGGATGACTCTGAGCACTTGGTCTCCTGCCTCCCTCCACCTTCCAAGTGCTGAGATTCCAGGCATGCGCCACCAGGCCTGGCCAAAAAGGCTGTTGTGCTACAAAATGGCTTTTCAGGGCGTCTGTGCCTTCTTTTTAACTCTTCAGTCCATCAATAAAAGATGCTTGTTGATATAATTAGTAAGTTATTTGAGGCTTTTAAAGACTGACCCCGGCCTTCTGGTTTAAAAGTCCAGATTCTGAATGAAGTCCTGCTATGTTAGGAAGGTGGCATAGAGAGAAAGTGGCAGATGAATGAGAAACTTAAACCTCACATCATGATCCGCTGTGACTATTATTAGCCCCACATAGTGTCTGCCACTATCCCAGCAAAACTTGGGAATTTCATCTTGTTTTGAATGTGTTACAAATGGGCTTGACAGAAACTCTTTAGGAGGCCATGTCTGTTAACAAAATGAAGGGCTTGCTGTACACAGCAACTCTGGACTTTGAAAACTGACTTGTTTCTATAGTCAACCCTAGAAATGTATATTGGGCTAACTCTACCTCCACTCTAAAAACCAAGTAAACCAAATGGCTAACTCACAGATGTGTGGATAGAAAATGCGAGCAGTAGGTGTTTCAGGTTCTGGTAGATTACTTACCATTGTTCTTTCAGTGGCTAGGGTATAGCTCAGAGTTAGAACATGTGCTTATGAGGCCCTGAGCTACATCCCCAGCAGTGCAAAAAAATTTCAGATGCAGTTTTGGGAGTCTATTGTGCCAATATAAGAATACTATTTCTATCTAAGCTGGTGTTTAATACAGGATAATATCTTAAAAATGAGTATCAAGAGTGCTAATAAGGGAAAATATAATAAGTCAGTATTTAATTAAGCTGTTTCATGATGATGAAAGGAAAATATTAAACATTTTCAATTATGTCCTTTATGTTACCAAATTTCTTGTTTGAGACAGAGTCTCACTATGTAGCCCAGAACTCCCTGAGTCCCCCTGCCTCAGCCCGCCGGGTGCTAGGGTTAGAGGTATGCCGCAGTACCTCGCTATAGTTTATTTTAAACATTGTTAAGCTCTTCAGCTTTTTATATCTATCATGACTTTAATCCTTAACTTTGTAGAAACCGTCCTCACTTCATCACTGTTTGAAAAGTTTAATATATGTTCTGGGAAAATGTGTTACTAACCCACAACTGCTGAACTAAGCAGCAGTTAGCATGTAGTAAAGTCTGTGATCTTTGAACTTGAAATTATTTCACTGTATTTATATTTCTCAGTCTGATACGTCTATAGTTTCCTAAAGTCTAATGGAAACTAGGTTCCAAAGTTGGAAGTCTTATTAATCCATACACTTCCTCATGTAATACAATGTAAAGTTTATAATCTCTACTTTAAAAGTTATTCCGAAGGGGCATTATTTTTTTTTTAACTGGCTCCTAGCAACTGTATGAATGGTTTTCTTTTTTAATAGAAAATGTAGTTTCAATGCAGCATTTTGTAGTGTATAAGTATTTCAGATTTTCTTTTGATTCTTCTCCACAGAGTATATACAGTCAATGAAAAAAACAGGAATTTATTTTAAAACCTATCATTCTTAGAAATATATTTAGTAGCAGGTCCTTTAAAAATGGAGGGCTAAAAGTATTTTATTTTTAGCTTGTTTGAATTATCCCTTCAAACTGTTCTGTCATCTGAGCATTAAGTCAGCCATTGTTCACAAAAACAAATCTTTTCTGGTCTACAGAGGAAGAAGCACACACACACACACACACACACACACACACACACAGACTTATAATTAAACAAAATGTTAAACCAGGAATTCCTTCTTTGTTACACTCCCAGTGAACAAGATAGTGGTTATGTTTCTATCTGTATTCGTTATAGTTCTTTAGGCCCGAGTAAAATCTAAGTAGAACTATTGTAATTTAAATACTTTGTTTTCTAAAGAGACTTACCTAGTTTCTCACCTCTTTGCCTGTTGTTCATAGGATTTTTCTCTCCTTTTTTATTTGTTGTACAAAGATAATAGTAAAAATAGAGAAATTGCTCAGTCCTACCACATGAATTGTTGTAAGTGTTCTGTGTTCCTTGTATGTCTTTGTCATTTGAAGTGTAGTGTAATGTTGTCTTTTGGTATTTTAAAATTGTGTGAGCAGGTATAGGAGTCCCATTGGGAAGTTAGGAATACATGATGATCCAGTGTGAAGACATAAATAAGGCCAGAAGCAAGTAAAGGTGGTAACCAACCCACCCCTGCTTCATTGCAATCCTGAGCACGGTGGGATGTTCTAGATATCAAAATCCTGTTACAGAGTTTAGCAGTGTGGCTCATCTGACAGGAGAAGAGATCTGTGAGCGGTGGATCCTTTCAGACTGTTAGAGTGAGATATAGAACTGTTGCCATTTTGTAATCCAGATACCCATAAAAGTGTCCATCAAGCTTGGAGGTAGACAGAGAGAAGGACCAAACAGCTAAGGGCCTGTGGCCAAACCTTAGTAATGTTCAAAACTCCACTCAGTGCTTGCCAGACTCCAAAATCATGATATAGTGTTGAGAAAAAATTTCAAAAACAGAAAACAACTTATTGCAGAATGGATAATGAATAAAAACAAAACCACAGTTGGATTGTGTGCCATGAATTTATTATTCAATAAATATTATGTGGTTTGATATGCTGTTTCATATTTTTAATGTATGGATTGTAAACATCCTCAAACATAACACAGGAATCAGACAACTTTAAAGGGGATGGAGTCCAACAAAATATTCTTGGTCTCAGTAATGTCCCGCAGCCACTGTTCTCGGAATCGAATCTTCCCTGGTCTATAGAGGAAGGGA
The DNA here is from genome assembly GCF_947179515.1 of Apodemus sylvaticus. Classification (NCBI taxonomy): domain Eukaryota; kingdom Metazoa; phylum Chordata; class Mammalia; order Rodentia; family Muridae; genus Apodemus; species Apodemus sylvaticus. Next base: position 116,837,804 of record NC_067495.1, read on the forward strand.
AAAACACCACACATACACACAGTTTTTATACTCAAACAAGGTGGAGGCAGGAATTCCCTCCTCGCATTCCCAGTGAGCAAGATTCTGGCTGGGTTCTAGCTGTATTCCCTACTGTTCGTTAAGCCTACATAAGAAGTCTTTGAGAGAGCAGCTATTCAGTAACATGGGGAAGAGTTTGGTGTGGTTCTTATTGGGAGAGAGAGTGCTGAAACATCTCACTCTATAGCCCAGACAGAGCAGGACGGTGGTAGTGCACGCCTTTAATTCTAGCACTCTGGGAGGCAGAGGCAGGCGGATTTCTGAGTTCGAGGCCAGCCTGGTCTACAGAGTGAGTTCCAGGACAGTCAGGGCTACACAGAGAAACCCTGTCTCGGAAAAGCCAAATCCAAAAAACCAAATAATAATATACATATATATACATACACATACACACACACACACACATATGTGTGTGTGTGTGTGTGTATATACAGCCCAGACAGGTTCCACACTTGCAGCAATCCTCCTGCCTCAGCGTCCTGATTGCTAGGATTATAGATATGACTATAATGCCCCAAAGGGGTTATATCATCCTTAGTAAATTCAGTATAATTCTGAAGTTTCCCTGAAGAGGACTGGGGCTGTAACTCAGTGGTAGAGTACCTTCCTGGCATGTGCAAGGCCCTGGTATTGATACCCAGCACCACACACACACACACACTCACACACACACACACACACTGATACCCAGCACCATATACACATGCACAAACATGCATGCACTCGTGCATCTACACACTTTAAAATTTCCATAGAAAGATTGGACATGACTCACTTTGACCCTGTTTTTTCAACTACTCCTTAAGTTTCTAATCACTGAAAAGGCATTTACAAAACAATTTTCTAGAGTAATGCTAGAATCCTACTTCAGCCGTTGCTATAGGGTAAGTGGTCCAAAGATGAAAGGGGGCCCTGCTTGAATTATCTGTGTCTATGGGCCTGTTGGAGTCCTAGAATGTGGCAACCTTTACCTCCCCCATATAGAATAAGTCTCCAAATTTTAATTACCTTTGAAGTAGTGCTGAATTCTCAAAGATGTAAGAGACGTCAACAGGCATATCCTAAGAGAGGGGGACAAGCATAAACCTGGACCAAGCACTTAATCCTCCCACTCCGCTCTTCTCTATATGTATACATTTGCATTTTCAGGGCCTGTCTTTATTAACTGGGAATCCATTAATTGGTAGTTCTTTAATATTTCAAACCTAGTCAGAAAACGGTAACAGATACCTTAAGCTACTCCACAAGATTGGAGACAGTGGGCAGAGGCATGGGTACCTCAATGAGAGCATGAACCAGTCTTTTGTCTCCTTTTTAATTTTGTTTTGGGCAGGGGAGAGGTTGGAAATGTTTTATTTTGAAGCAAGGGTTTTACTATGTTATATATACTCGGATTGAGTACCTAGCCGCAAGGAAACCTCTCACCACAATGTCTCTCCGGAGTGCTAGGATTATAGGTGTGCTACCACACCTAACAAATGTATTTTGGTTTTGGAGATAGGGTCTCATGTAGCTCAGGCTGGACTCAGTATGTACAAGTTTAGCTTTGAGTAGATCCTCTTGCTTCTGCCAAGTTCGAGGATTACTGTTGTTTGCTACCAAGCCTAGAGCTCCAACGAATACATTTTTTTCCAAAGAGGAAAAATTATTGTGGGGCTGGGCAGTGGTGGGCACCCCTTTTAATCCCAGGACTCAGGAGGCAGATGCAGGTGGATCTCTGTGAGTTCAAAGCCACCCTGGTTTACTGAGCAAGTTTCAGAACAGCCAGGGCTACACGGCTTGTCCTCAGCCAGCAACAAAACAAGAGAGTTATTTTGGCTCCTGGTTTTAGATTCTTTCAGTTGATGATGCTAGGAGAGTCATAGTGTTGGGAGGAGGAGATTTGTTTGTATGCACATACAAGAGACAGGAAGCAGATGGAACGCAGGGACATATACGCCCTTCAAAGGCCACCCCTAGTTATATAGTGATTCACTTCTGCCAGATAGAACCCACTTCCTAAAAGCTGTGTAGCCTTCAAATTAGCATAACAAAACCAACTCATATTTTTTTTTTCAGATAGGATCTTAATACTGTAGTCCAGGCTGGCCTCAAACTCAAGGTAATCAATAATGCTCTTGCCTCAGACTCAGTAATGCTTAGATTAGATGTAAGAACTACTCTGCCCATCTGTTGTTGACTTTTTTGAAAAAAATGAAGTCCTTTTTACAGATTTGTTTTTCTTGAGCACTGGAGGTTTTTTTTTTTTTTTTTTTTTTTTTTTTTTTTTTTTATTCGATATATTTTTTATTTACATTTCATATGATTTCCTCTTTTCTGGCCCCCCACTTCCCGAAAGTCACATAAGCCCCCTTCCCTTCCCCTGTTCTCCCACCCACCCCTTCCCACGTCCCTGTTCTGGTTTTGCCTTATACTGCTACACTGAGTCTTTCTAGAACCAGGGGCCACTCCTCTGTTCTTTTTGTACCTCATTTGATGTGTGGATTATGTCTTGGGTATTCAAAGTTTCTAGGCTAATATCCACTTATCAGTGAGTGCATACCATGATTGATCTTTTGAGACTGGGTTACCTCACTTAGTATGATGTTCTCCAGCTCCATCCATTTGTCTAAGAATTTCATGAATTCATTGTTTCTAATGGCTGAATAGTACACCATTGTGTAAATATACCACATTTTTGCATCCATTCCTCCGCTGAGGGACACCTGGGTTCTTTCCAGCTTCTGGCTATTATAAATAAGGCTGCTATGAACATAGTGGAGCATGTATCCTTATTTACATGCTGGGGAATCCTCTGGGTATATGCTCAGGAGTGGTATAGCAGGGTTCTCAGGAAGTGTCATGCCCAGTTTTCTGAGGAACCTCCAGACTGATTTCCAGAATAGTTGTACCAATTTGCAACCCCACCAGCAGTGGAAGAGTATATGGAGGGTTTTTTTTAACGATTTTATTTTATGTCTGTCTGTGTATATGTGTGTTCACTTGTGTCGTGGGGACCCACAGAGGCCAGAAGAAGGACCTGGGTCCCCAGAAGTTGGACTTACAGGTTATCTGGGAACTGCCTGGTGTGGGTTCTGGGAACCGAGCTGGGGTGCTTGGCCAGAGCAATAAGTAGAAATGTTCTTTAAATTTTGATTTTTATTTTATATATGGAAGAAGTGTTTTGCCGGTATGCATGTGCACAATGTGTGTGCCTGGTGCCCACAGAGGTCGGAAGAGAAGAGGATGGCAGAGTCCAGGAAACTAGATATATGGACAATTAGTTGCAAGCCACCATGTGGGTGCTGAGACCTGAACCCAGGTCCTCTGCAAGAGCAGTAAGTGCTCTTAAGTAAAGCAGCTCTCCAGCTTCACAACAAGCACATGTTTAAGGCAGAAAAAAAAGGTAATAATATTACAGTGGTCCCTATTTATTTATTTACCTATTTATATTTATTTCAAGACAGGGTTTCTCTGTGTAGCGCTGGCTGTCCTGGAATTCACTCTGTAGACCAGGCTGGCCTCGAACTCACAGAGACCACTTGCCTCTGCCTCCCAAGTGCAAGAATTACAGCTGTGTGCCACCACTGCTTGCTTCCCCTACCTATTTTCACCTTCAAACGTGTGCTTGGGATTTTGAGCAAGAGCCTTTCCCCGAGGGCCTCATCCCATGATGTCTGGCCTTACTTCACCAGTCTCACCACCTCACCTCCCTCACTGGGGGCGGGAATCGCATACATGTTAGATATAACTATAGGTCACAGGCCCTTGCTACTTAGATATAAGTGTCTAGGTGTGCGCCACCAGAATTACCTAGGGGTTTTGTTAAGAATGTATTGTCTCAGCCAGGCAGTGGTGGCATACACCTTTAATCCCAGCACTCAGGAGACAAAGGCAGCTAGATATCTAGAGAGGGCAGCCTGGGCCACAGAGTGACTTCCGGGATTGCCAGAGCTATACAGAGAAACCCTGTCTCAAACAAATAACCTAAACCCCAAAACACCACCACCACAAAGAATGCATCATCTCTAGCCCTACCCAGACTTGCTGAATCAGAATCTCAACACTGGGAAGGCTGAGACAAGAGGTTCGGGATTTCAGGGCCATCGTTAGCTATGTAGGTAAAGATCAGAACCTGTCTTCATAAAACCTGAAGTTTTGCCATGGGGGCCAGGGGAGGGACGAAGGAATGGATGCTGCCCAGGACTGGGAATGTCACCATTGGGAATCTTAACCAAAGGGACCACGAAGCGAAATGAAGAGCTTACCGCAGGCTTGCTCTTGTTGAACTTGATGGTGAAGTAGGCGTTGGCGCTGACTCGTGCCATGGGTCGCACAGCAGTGGGGGCACTCCAGCGCACCCGGTAGATATAGTGGAAGGAGTGAATTAAGTCTTTCTTCTCTATAAAATCAGCATAGTACACCCAGCGGTTTTGAAACTCCCATGTCTGTTTCATAGGAAAAAAAGGCGAGGGGACAGAAAGCTTACCAATAAAGAAAATCAGGCTCAGTTCAGCAAAGGCACTATATAACAGGGTTACGAATTCTGAATCCTTGACTTTTTTTTTTATTTTGATTCAAACTAGTACCCACCTCCTCTTATTCCTCCACAGTAGATTAAAGACGGAGTAATTCAACAATGTAAAACTCACTTGAGATGTGCTCTGGACTGTGTTGGAGGCAGAGGGGCAAGGGTTAAGGACTACATGGACACACCACACTTCTCCACATCCTCACTTGGGAGGCAAGCGTGTGGCTAAACGGGAGGATAATTCGAGACAGAATAGGTGTTCTGCTTACCCGATCCCAGGAGCCCTAAGGGATCATGAAAAGGTAATGGGGCCAGCTTCAGCCATCTGTAAGGTTGGACTTACTTACCTTATGATATGTGGTTTATAAAACAAAGGGCCAAGTTCTGGGGAGATTTCTCAGTGAAGGCCCCGCTTATGCAGGTCTGACAACTCGAGTCAAATGGCCAGACTTCGTGTAAAAGGTACAAGGAGATCCGAACTAACTCCACGAGGCTGTCTTCTGCATCTGCATGTGCACTGTGGTATGTGCACATACATGTACATGATACTTCTCCACACACACACAGAGTAATAAAGTATAAAAGGAAATAAGACCAGACGAGAAACAATTCAGGCAGTTGGGTTATCCACAGGCCCTGAAAAGGGAGTCTGGGGGATTACAGCTCAGCAGCAGGGGGTTTACCGCGTGCGTAAAGGCCTGGGTGTGAATCCCAGTGGGAGTATTTTTTTTTTTTTTTTACTTTTTCAGACAGGGTCTCACTATATAGCAGGCTGCCCTCAAACTCAAGAGTCCTACCTTTCCTCCCAAGACCTGAGATTACTGGCATGTCTCATCATACCTGGCTGGAAGAGCCAGCGTGCAGATACTAAACTGAAGACTTTGGAGGATCTCTGCTGTCTAAACCTGTTTTTGCAGGTTGAGGTGAGAATAGCCAATTAAAATGAACTATATTATTGACAGAATCAGCATCCATTCAGAGTCAGGTATAGTAGGGCAGGCCTATAATCTCAGCCCCTGGGGAGTGCAGGCAGGGGGATTTGGAAGCTCAAAGTCATCCTCAACTGTCATCCCAGACCAGTCTCAAAAATGGAGGGAAGGCTAGGGAGATAGTCAGGAATGTGCTCTCTGCAGAAGCACGAAGACCTGAGTTCAGTTCCCAGCCCCCGCTTTAAAAGCCATGCATGGTGCTGTGTACTTGTAATCCCAGGGCTAGGGAGGCAGAGACAGGCAAATCCTTGCCAAAAAAATCTAGCCTAGATAGTGGCTGGGTGACTAGCGAGACCAGTGAGAAGCCCTGATTTAAAAAAAAAAAAAAAAAAAAAAAAGGTGGGGGCTGGAGAGATGGCTCAGCGGTTAAGAGCACTGGCTGTTCTTCCCAGAGGTCCTAAGTTCAATTCCCAGCAACCACATGGGGCCTCACAACCATCCATAATGGGATCTGATGCCCTCTTCTGGCAGGCAGGTGTACATGCATCAGAGTGCTCATAAATGAATTAAATACATACATACATACATACATACATACATACATACATACATACATAGAAAATCAAATAAGCACATCAAAAAGTGGCGGAAGTTGGACAGATCTAAGGAAAAGCAAAAAGGTAACCTTTGACTTCCACCTAGGCATGCACATATATACACAGTCTACACATCCATCCTGTCCATCGGTCCTCCTGTCCTTCCCAGTTCACATACATTGCATTCATCTTCATGCATGTGTGTCCTTTCCTACTGTGGCTCACATCTCCGCTCTCCTCCCTGATCCTGGTACCACTAGTCCATTGAAGCTTTTATTGGTGTTCGACAGACCCTGGGCAGAAGCCTCCTATCTGTATCCTGTTGTCCTCAACCCCACTTCTCCAGACCACCCTGTATTGTGAAGCCAGGGTTACTTTCCTGAAGCTTAGCCTCAGACCTACCAGTACAACTCTGAAGCCTTCAGCAGCCCATGAAAAGTAGGCCAAAGAAAGTGACAATGTCTCACTGTGTCATTTAAGATTTTCCACAGTCTAGATTTAAAAAAAAAGACATGATTTTTTCTTCATGTGTACATGTGTGTGGTGTATGTTGCATGTGTATATGCATTTTTGTGGGAACATATGTATGCTTGGGTTGGGAGGGGCTGAAGTAAATACCTGGAATCTTCTTCAATCAGTCTTCCACCTTCTTTTTGAGGCGGGGTCTCACAAGGATCCAATCCCACAGTTTGCCCTAGCCAGCTGGGTCTTGAGATTCACTGTCTCTGCCTTCTAAAGCTAGGAGCATTTATGCGGGTTCTGGGTAGCCAAACTTCAGGCCATTTGCTTTAAACACTGACCCATCTCTCCATCCCATTACATTCTGGGGGTGGGAAGGCACAGGATATCCTGTAGCCCAGACTGGCCTTGAACTCACTGTATGGCTAAGAATGGCTTTAAACTTGTAAACTACCTGCCTCTACCTCCCAAGAGGCTTCGCATGTGCAAGACAAGCCCTCTGCCAACCCTGTCACATTCCCAGGCCCGAATAACGCAAGAATTTCCACCTTGGAGTCATCCTTTTCAAACTAGAACTACTCTCTGTCCCCCAGCGGCTACTTGTTCATTATAGATCCAAGGCAGAGTGCCCTTTTGTTTGTTTGTTTTTGAGATGCACTGGGGTGGGGGTGGCGTCTCAGGACGGCATTGGCCTACTCTTGAAATCCTAGACTCAAGCCACTGTCCTGCTTCAGCCTCCTGAGTGTCTGCAACTATGAGCAATGACAGTGTACCACACAAGAGCCGGGCACTTCTTTGGATGGTCTAGTGACCGAGAGATGAGAAGTGGGACAAAGGAGGAATTGGTTCCAAGTTTTTCAGGCCCATGTTTAAAAACAATAAAGCGGGGTGGTCTTTTCCTTGGGCTTATTTCAAACTCATATCCAGTTGGCCATTTCAGTTAGAAGAGAGAAACAGTGCTCAGTTTATTGAGATTGGGGACTGTGTCTTCTTTTCCCATCGTCTGTATGATATCGTTCCCTTTTTCTGTTTTAAGACAAGGCCTTAATATATATCATCCAGACTGAACTCCAACTTGCTATGTAGTCAAAGATGACACTGACTTTCTAACTCTACTCGCCCTCCAAAGGGCTGGAAATAAATGCATGCCTTGTTCATGCAGTGTGGGGTAAACCCAGGATTAGTGCATGTGGGGCAAGCTCTCTACCAACTGAGCTATATTTCCAGACACTTTTTGGTGAATATATTTTGACACATTTTGTCACGTTAGCTCAGGGTGGCCTTGAACTCCTAATTTTCCTGCTTCTACCACCCAAATGATGAGAATTCCAGGCCTCTGCCATGTTGCTCAGTGCATTACTTCCTGTGAAGAGGCCTGGCAGTCTACTCCCTGGGGCTGGCTTTCCTCACCTGGTTCTCACTTACTCAGATTTGTTTCCAGTGGGAATGTTTGTCATGAAAAGATTCTGTAGCACTAGAATAGTTCCTAAAGCCCATGTAGCCAAGCCACTCACATTTCAGATGAAGACAGTGGGGCTTCGGGCCTGGATGATAGCCGAGGGCTTCTGGGCAGAGAGCTCAGTGTTGTCTACTGCCCACCAGATGTCTCGGTTCTCAGAGTTTCTTCCTCTCTGCTTGCTTGTACTGTACTTTATCTTCTATGGGAACTAAGGTAAGCTTGGGACATTCAATTCTGCTGTTTGCTATTTCGTGAATGCATGGGCAATGGATTTTTATGTCGCTCCAGTGAGTGTATATTTTCCTTATGTTTTCTATTTTCTTTATGTACATCACACCTTCACATACTCACTGCCCTGGTCCTAGTTTGCCGTGGATGGACTATATTAGTGGACACTCAAAATCACTAGGTACCTGAAATCACATGCACAAAACTGTTAGCCATGGCACGTGACCTTGAGAAGAATAGAACTGCACTGTGACCTAGCTGGAGTGGCAGCCCAAGCCTGCCATCCGAGCACATGGGTAGCAGAATCGAGAAATAGGAATTCAAGTCATCCTCAACTACACAGCAAGTTCAAGACCAGACTGTTTCAAAAACCCAAAAGAAAATAGGTGGGAGAGGGGAATAAAAAGAGAGAAGGAGATGTGGGGAAAGAGTGGAGAGAGAAGAGAGAATATCTTGTGCCCAACAAGGACTTATTGACGATCTACTATGCTAGGAGCCTAGGGCAAAACTGACCAGAATGTTCTGCTCTCCTGGAGCATATGACCTGGTGATGGAAGAATGGCGGGATAACTAAGTACTCTGTGGTGTCTTAGAACTCTTGACTGAGATTCCTAAGAGAGGAGGGAATGATGGGAGAAGTCTGTAACTCTAGATGATGTGGTGAGGAAAGACCTCAAAGAGCAGGTGGCATGTCACAAAAACCTAAAGAGGGGTAAAGCAGTGAGGTGTTGTTCACAGAGACCTGGGAGTAGAGGGAGGGGCAAACACCAAGGTCCTGGGGCTGGGGCATGCCTGGCAGCTGAGGGAGAGCAAAGAGGCAGCCATGGCTGGGGAGAAAGGTGAGAGGGCAGAAGCTCTATGATGGGAACAGCAGGACACGCATCACCTTGAGCCTCACAGGCCCCAGGCAGGCTTGCTTTGCCGTTTCTCTTGTCCCTTTGGCAAGAGAAACATTCACCCCTTCTCCTGGTCCATTCTGCCTCGAGTCAAGAGCCCTGAATGCAGGAAGCAGGGGTGTTTGCTCAGCCTGAAAAGAAACTCACACTAGAACAGGATGTTCAAGAGCCACTCATGCCTCTCCTTCCCAGGGTGCAGTAGAAGCCCTTCCTACCAGAAACTCTGTGTGGTGCCTAGCGCCGTACCGAGAGTGGGTGACTCTTCCCTGCTTCTTCCTGGGGCCACCCACCACGGTGGCCATGGCCTAGGAACTTGTCCTTGGGACTGTAGGCTCACTCAGACTGCGCTAGAGACTTCACTTTCAACTAATCTCACTTCAGAGAAAGTAGAGCGAGACAGGATTTTAAGCCATTGTTCATCTACCTACAGCACAAAGCAACCATGGTTCTACTGCCCAGAAGCCACCTAAAAGGGTCAGAGCCAGACACAGGTCACAGGGGGCTAGGATCGATGGGCTGCATGTCATTATCATTATCATTACCATCTGGGCAATACATTCTAAAATTACAGCAAGAAACTGTTGATCTCAGGAGTGGTGAAAGTGGGTCAGTAATAAGAAACACATAAACATGCCTAGTACAAGTAACGCTGTCCCATAGCCTCTGTTAGCCTGAACATACCAATATTGTTGGAGGAGAGCTATCTTAGAGGTGCTTCTCTCTCTCCTTAAGCCAGCGCCCCCCCCCCACCATTGAATACACCAGCACAGACAAAGGCTTTCATGGAAATAGCAATTTTTCTCTTTCAAAGTTTTTCCCACCTTAGGGTTGGAGACAGTTAAGAAGGCTTACTGACTGGGGAGGTGGTATACCCTTTCAACGCTAGCATTCAAGGGGCAGGGACAGACGGATCTCTGTGTGTCTGAAGCTAGCTTAATCTACATAGCAAAATTCCAAGCTAGCTTGAGTTACATAGGAGACCCTGGGTCTCAAAAAATTAAAATAGGGCTGGAGAAATGGCTTTCTAAGAACACTGGCTATCTGTGTTCAATTCCCAGCAACTGCTTGGCAACTCACAATCACCTCTAACTTTCAGGGCATCTGACATCCTCTTCCGGTCTCCACAAGCACCAGACGCATGCGCGTGCACGCACACACACACACACACACACACACACACACACACACACACACACAGAGAGAGAGAGAGAGAGAGAGAGAGAGAGAGAGAGAGAGAGAGAGAGAGAGAGAGAGAGAGAGACTCAAGCATATAAAATAGTCTTTTTTAAAGAAAAAATATTATCTTAAGGGTGTATAATGCCCTTAAAACAAGTAAGCAAAACTTTCCTATCTTGATTTTGGAATTTACAAGAAAATTATGTTTACTTACTTTAATTGTCTATGATGCTACCCCTTTGGTTTTTTATGACCTTAAACTTAATGATCAGTGGAGGACCTTTTTATATTGTTACTCACACCCTTGGGTACCAAACTTGAGTGACCAAAGTTACTTACTGAAACAAACTTTTCAATTTGTTTTCGACCCTTTTCTATCGTGAATTCCCCGTGAGTGAGCCACTTGATGTTCTTGATGGGGTTTCTGGCTTCTGGAAACAAGGCATGAGTTTATTAGTTGCCTGATAGCGTGGTCTTATGATACTGAGACAATGGTTTTGCTTGTACAAACCCGAAGCCTACCTTCCACAAACTGAACAGCAGCAGCCAGGACGCCCTCAACTACAGTCTGAGCTACTTCACTTGTCCCGTCGTCTTTCTTCTCGATAACTACAGGCTTTTTCTCTTTTACCTCTGGCACAACTTTCTTCTCTTTTACATCTGTCACGCGCGCCTTCTCTTTGAGCTCAGACGCCTTCTTTTCTTTTCTCTCTGCTGTGAGTGCCAGTGCCTTGATTTCCTTTAACTGGGTCACACGTGGTGGCACTTCCTTCTTCCCCTTCCCCTCTGACACCAGGATCTTCTGTTTTACTGCTGGCACAACTGGTGCGGCTGGTGCGGCTGGTGCAGCTGGCGTGGCTGGCGCAGCTGGTGCAGCTGGTGCGGCTGGTGCGGGTGGCGCAGCTGGCGCAGGTGGCACGGGTGGCGCAGCTGGCGCAGCTGGTGCGGCTGGTGCAGGTGGCGCAGCTGGAGCAGCTGGAGCAGCAGGTGCAGCTGGCGCAGCAGGTGCAGCTGGAGTAGCAGGCGCAACTGGCGCAGGAGGCACAGCTGGCGCAGCAGGTGCAACTGGTGCAGCAGGTGCAACTGGCACAACATGCAAAACTGGTGGACCTGGCACAAAATGCGAAATAGGTGGAATATGCGCAATAGGCGGAACATGTGCAATAGGCGGAACATGTGCAGCAGGCAGAAGATGCGCAACATGCGGAAGATGCGCAATAGGCGGAGCATGCACAACAGGCGGAGCATGCGCAACAGGTGGAGCATGCGCAACAGGCGGAGCATGTGCAGCTGGTGGAGCATGCGCAACATGTGCAGCTGGTGTAACATGTGCAGCCGGAGCGGCCTGAGAAAGTGGCGCAGTAGTTGGGGAAACAATCACCTTCTCTTTTGGGTCTAACAGTTGCACTCTCTTCTCTTTTACTTCAGGCAAAAGCTTTTCTTTTGTGTCTATAGATGCAATCCTGTTTTCTCTTGTATCAGTCACAATCCTCTTGTCTTTCACATCTGTCACAAATGTCACCGTTCTCTTGTCTTTCTCTATCACAGGTTTCTTGTCTTTGGGATCTGAAATCGTCACAGTCTTCTTTTCTTTTGGCTCCGTCGCATTCTTTTTGTCTTTTGGGTCTGCAAGGATGGTCACCATTTTCTTCTCTTTCTGATCTGTCACAGGCTTCTTCGGGTCCTCCACAGGCTTACTAGGTTTTGGCTCTGTAACATGCTTGGGCTCCGGAGCCTCCGGTTTCTTTGTCTTGGCTGTGCTAGTGGTCTCCACAATCTTTGCCTTCTGGGCTGGGGGCTTTTTTTTGTTATTCATTTTTATTTTGCCTGGATTAAAAAAAAAAACTCAAGAATTTACTCTATGTGTGCAGGGTTGCAGATTACAAATATACTTACATTAAGTTCTCTCTCTCTCTCTCTCTCTCTCTCTCTCTCTCTCTCTCTCTCTCTCTGTCTCTCTCTCTTGATTTGTTTTTTTCAAGACAGGGTTTCTCTGTGTAGCCCTGGCTGTCCTGGAACTCACTTTGTAGACCAGACTGGCCTCGAATTCAGAAATCTGCCTGCCTCTGCCTTCCAGAGTGCTGGGATTATAGGCATGCGCCACCACTGCCCGGCTACACACTCTCATTTTTAAAGAATGTTTTTTTTAGTTATTTATGTGTGTGAATATTTTGCTTGTATGCACATCTGTACACTAAGTGTATGCCTGGTGTCTGCAGAGGTTAGAAGAAAGCACCAGATGCCCTGTATCTGATTGTTTTGTGCCACCATGTAGATGCTGGAAACACAACTTGGGTTTTCTATAAGAGCAACAAGGCCAAAAAAAAAAAAAAAAAACAAAACCCAAACCCAGAAAACAAACAAACAAACAAACAACAACAACAACAACAACAAAACCCACTGAGTTATCTCTCCAGCTTCTATATATTGTCTCCTGAAAGATCAACAGCCTCTGGCAACACTTGCTGCTTCTTGAGGAGAGACTGGGGAGGAAGGGTGGGAAGGAAACCTTGCTGACCCATTTTATCTGCTTGCAGAGATGGATCTTTCCTGAAAACCAAGGATTTTCCATCTTCAAACTGTGAAGATTTAAATTAAATAAAAATGTAGGAGAGGAATCCCTAGCTTCTTTGAACAATAACTCCAAATACTGACTCAAAAAGAACCTCAGCCCACACTTTGAGCGACTAACAGCATGTGACTCCTTGTGAGAGTCAAGACTCTATTTTTAACTATATGTATGTGGGTTTGTTTGTGCCTGTGGATGCAGGTGCCTGGAGATGCCAAAAGAAGGTTTCTGATTGCCCTGGAGTTGTGGTTATGGGTGGTTTAAGCCACCTGATACGGGAGCTGGGACCCAAACTTAGGTCCCCTGGAAGAGCATTACATGACCCTTCCTTCCTTCCTTCCTTCCTTCCTTCCTTCCTTCCTTCCTTCCTTCCTCTTTCTCTTTTTCTTTCTTTCCTTCCTTCCTTCCTTCCTTCCTTCCTTCCTTTCCTTTCTTCCTTCCTTCCTTTTTACTTTCCTTCCTTCCTTCCTTCCTTCCTTCCTTCCTTCCTTTCTTTCTTTCTTCCTTCCTTTCCTTTCTTCCTTTCTTTCTTCCTTCCCTTTTTCCTTCCTTCCTTCCTTCCTTCCTTCCTTCCTTCCTTCCTTCCTTTCCTTCTTTCTTTCTTTCTTTCTTTCTTTCTTTCTTTCTTTCTTTCTTTCTTTCTTTCTTTCTTTCCTTCTTTTCTCTTCTTTCCTTCCTTCCTTCCTTCCTTCCCTTTTCTTTCTTCCTTTCTCTTCTTTCTTTCCTTCCTTCCTTCCCTTTTCTTTCTTCCTTTCTCTTTCTTTCTTTCCCTCCTTCCTTTCTTTCCTTTCTTCACTTTTCTTTCTTCTTTCTTTCTTTCTTTTCTTTCTTTCTTTTTTCCTTCTTCCTTCCTTCCTTCCTTCCTTTCTCTCTCTCTCTCTCTCTCTCTCTCTCTTTCTTTCTTTCTTTCTTTCTTTCTTTCTTTCTTTCTTTCTTTCTTTCTAGAAAGGGTTTCCCTATGTAGCCCTAGCTGTCTAGGAACTCACATTGTAGACCAGGGTAGCCTTTATCTCAGAGATCCACCTGCCTCTGTCTCCTGAGTGCTCCTGGAACATGACTTTTTTAAGTAGTGAATTGAGGGAATAAAAGCATATTCCAGTAGTAGAATGCTTACCTAGCTTTGGGAAGCCTTGGGTTCTATCTCTGGCAATGCACATACACATGTGCACATGCACATGGAATGAGTCAAGAGGCGTGGCAGCAGATTGGTGTTTCCATCCTGACTTTTCTAGGTATAAAATTCTATTATTTCAAAGAAAGGATTACTCTTACCATCTCTTTTTCTGAACAATATGTATCTCTTATTTTATTAGCTTTCGTTAACACTTTCAGAAATGTCACATGGAAGTCGAGGTGATGAGTGTTCTATGTATCTGGTCCAGTGAGCACTGCTTTCTGCTTTTGCACCATTTAGGATGATGCTTGCTCATGATCTGAGACTTAAAGCTGGGAATAGTGGCAATCACCTATGACCTTAGCATTTGGGAGGCTGAGGCAGGAGGATTGCTACAAGTTCAAGGCCAGTCTGGGCTACGCAGTGTATGTTAGGCTGGCCAAGGGCTGTATACCAAGATGGTGTCTCCCCAACAAAAAACAAACAAACAAAAACCAATCAACCAAAAAACTGAAAACAAAACAAAACTCCAAAATATATGGATAAACCAGGTGTGGGACTTCAGGCACATCTGTAATTCTACCTGGGAGAGAAAGGCAAGGGACCAAAAGGTCTTCTTTCTTTCTTTCTTTCTTTCTTTCTTTCTTTCTTTCTTTCTTTCTTTCTTTCTTTCTTTCTTTCTTTCTTTCTCTCTTTTTTCTTTCTTTCTTTCTAAAGATATATTTATTATTATATGTGTAAGTATACTGTAGCTGTTTTCAGACACTCCAGAAGAGGGTGTCAGATCTTGTTACAGATGGTTGTGAGCCACCATGTGGTTGCTGGGATTTGAGGTTGCCGGGACCAAAAGTTAAACATCATCCTTAGCTACATAGCAGATCTGAGGCCATCCTGAGCTATATAAGACCATGGAGAGGGAGAGGGAGAGAGAGAGAGAGAGAGAGAGAGAGAGAGAGAGAGAGAGAGAGAGAGAGAGAGAGAGGCAGAGAGACAGAGACAGAGAGAGACACAGAGAGAGACAGAGACAAAACAGAGAGAGGGAGAACAGTTGACCTGGGCATTGTTATATGGCATATGCCTGCCCCAGTATTTGAAAGACTGAGGCAGGAAAACCAAATTATGAGGCCAGCTTGAGCTACATAGTGACACCTTGTCTTAAAAAAAGCATGAGCCGGGCAGTGGTGGCACACACTTTTAATCCCAGCACTTGGGAGGTAGAGGCAGAGAATCTCTGAGAGTTCCAGGCCAGCCAGGGCTACACAGAGAAACCTGGTCTTGAAAAAAAAAATGGAGCTGGAGAGATGGTTCAGTGCTCTTCCAGAGAACCAGGGTTTGATTCCCATCACCCATCTGGAAGGTCACAACTGCCTGTAAGTGGAGTTCCGAGGGGATCTAACACCCTTTTGTGACCTCTGCAGGCACACATGTGCTGCACAAATATACACGCAGGCAAAACACTCATACACATAAAATAAGAATAAACAAATCTTTTGTTTAAAGAAGGAAAAAAATTTGTTCCTGTTTGAAGACATTTTAAAAAGTCATACATGCAGCTCAAGTTTTCCAAATACCTCCAGCATCTATTGATAATATGAATATGAATGTTGGCTTTCTCAGGATTATGGATAGGGGTCTATCACATTACAGGGGTGTGTCCACTGGGGGTTTCCTCCCTTTATACATCTTTCCCCCTTGAGTCTCAGACTCACTTCCCTTGCTTCCCTTCCCTTCTCTTCCCTTCTTCCCTTTCCCTTCCCTTCCCTTTCCCTTCCCTTCCCTTCCCTTCTTCCCTTTCCCTTCCCTTCCCTTCCCCTTTCCTTTCCCTTCCCTTCCCTTTCCTTCCCTTCCCTTTCCCTTCCCTTCCCTTCCCTTCCCTTTCCCTTCCCTTCCCTTTCCTTCCTTTCCCTTCCCTTTCCCTTTCCCTTCCCTTTCCTTCCCTTCCCTTTCCCTTCCCTTCCCTTTCCCTTCCCTTCCCTTCCCTTTCCTTCCCTTCCCTTTCCTTCCCTTCCCTTTCCCTTTCCCTTCCCTTTCCCTTCCCTTTCCTTCCCTTCCCTTTCCCTTTCCCTTTTCCCTTTTCCCCTTTTCCCTTTTCCCCTTTCTTTTTCCCTTTCTTTTCCCCTTTCTTTTTCCCTTTCTTTTCTTTTCCCTTTTTCCCTTTTTCCCTTTTTCCCTTTTTCCCTTTTTCCCTTTCCCCTTTTCCCCTTTTCCCCCTTTCCCCCTTTCCCCCTTTTCCCCTTTTCCCTTTTTTTCCCTTTTTCTTTTCCCTTTTTCCCTTTTTCCCTTTTCCCCTTTTTCCCCTTCCCTTCCCTTCCCTTCCCTTCCTTCCCTTCCCTTCCCTTCCCTTCCTTCCCTTCCTTCCCTTCCTTCCCTTCCCTTCCCTTCCCTTCCCTTCCATTCCCTTCCCTTCCCTTCCCTTCCCTTCCCTTCCCTTCCCTTCCCTTCCCTTCCCTCAGAACTGTTCACTTCTGACAAATCATTTCTAGCAGGCAAATCTTTTCTTCTTTCTTTCTTTCTTTCTTTCTTTCTTTCTTTCTTTCTTTCTTTCTTTCTTTCTTGTTTTCTTTCAACCAGGTCTCCTTGTGTAGCTTTGGCTGGCCTGGAGCTCTCTGTGTAGACCAGGATGCCCTTGCTCTCACAAAAACAAAACAAAACAAAACAAAACATCTGCCTGCAGAATTAAAGGTGTACAATGCCATGCCCAGCCTTCTTGCTAGCAAAACTTTAAATGGAAGGAGGGAATGGTAGTAAATATCTTTCTAAACTGAGTGATTTATTATAAATAAAGCTCCAAAGTTGAGACTACTTAATGTACCGTGTTTCATTTAACTACCACAACCTTATGAATGAAATAGACACTGGCTATTTTCCACATCCACTGTCCTCTATCACTGGAGAAGCCCACTTGAAATGGCCCTATAGTGCCCTCTAGTGCCGTCAGGAGGCAACACACTAGTAAGTGCATGCTGACAGACATCTGAGAGAGAAACTGTATTCCAGGATGGCCCTCCTCTGTGGGGCACCTGTGACTGGAGGCCTGGAGAAGTTTTCAGCTTCTCAGGGCTGCTGTTTTCCACAACTTTTCAGTCTGGTTTCCCCCAACTCCCACTAGCCCAAGGGACTACAAATCTCAGCCAGCTGAAGTTTTGTTTGTCTCTCTCTACTGTGGCCACATCTTTGTATTTCCCTGGCCAAACCATCTTAATTTTAGTGTGATAACTTGAAAAAAAATGTTTATCTCATTTTATGTATGCATGTATGCATGTATGCAAGTATGCATGTATGCATGTATGCATGTATGCATGTATGCATGTGTGCATGTGTGCATGTGTGTGTATGTGCCTTACATGAGTGTACATAAGTGTAGAGAAGTGTACTGTGCTCGCACAGGAGCCTGTGGAAACTGAAGAGGGTATTGGATCCCCTGGAACTGGAGTTACAGGCAGTTGTGAGCCAGCTAATATAGGTGCTAGGAAAAGAAATAAATACAAAAAATAGAAATTAAACAGGAGACTCCCAGCCTGACATGGTGGTGTACACCTTTACTCAGTATTCAGGATACGGAGGCAGGATACTGTGAGTTCAGGTAAGGCTGCCTGGCCTACAGAGCTAGTTGCTACACAATGAAATCCTGACTTGAAAAGCAAGCAAGCAAGCAAACAAAAAAGAGGCTTCCAGAGACCTTTTCTCACCTTCATATAGTTCAGAATGTGCTCCTTTCTGCAAGTCTCATCTTAAATTCATAGTTTTTGCATTTATCTCTTTAACCGGGGTGAATCAGCATGTGTGTGTGTATGTGGGGGGGGGGCAGTCAAAGGGTGACTGCAGAAGTTGTTTCTCTCCTTTTACCATGTGAGTCCTGGGGACCACCACCTTTATCCACTGAGTCATCTCATTCTCCCTTTAAGACCCTTTCATGAAAGGCAAGCCTGTTTTCTTTTCTAACATCTCTGGTCCCAAGGGTATGGTAGACACTGAACAAGGCAGCCAAGTCCCATGATCATCAATCAAACAAAATCTGCATACCCTTTAAGTTTTCTCATAATAATTACAGACTAAATGCTCATTTAGGCCTTAATATTTTCATTAAGTTCCCTTCCATCTCAGTTTCCTCTTCTGCAGCTGCTGGAAAACAGGACTATCTGCTGAAAGAAGCAAGAGTCTTTCCAAAGCCATTTTTGGTTATGTGGCAAGTTTGAAACAAGCAAGTTTGGCTTACATAGACCCCTCTCTCAGAAGCAACAACAACAAACCAGAAAGGGGGGAGGAATTGAGGTAGGAAGGAAGGAAGGGAGGGAGGGAGGAAGGAAGGAAGGAAGGAAGGGAAGAAGGAAGGAAGGAAGGGACTTATCCACACCCATCAATGGACTCCTTGTAGGTGTCCCTTCCATTAACCTCTTTGGGGTCTGGATGATTAATAGAACCACTTCAAGTCCCCTTTCAGACCTCCCCCTTGGCAAAGGAACCCCAGTACCTAAATAAGCAGATTCTCTTTTGAAGCAGCAGCAGAGGAAGCCTTAGCAGTCTCTCAGCAGCTCTGCCCCAAGGTTCCTAGAGAGAATGTTTACAGGCGCTACCACAGCAACGATGGCAGTTTCAACAATAGGAAGCCATGGGCCTCTGTCAATAAAAGAAAATGCTGTGAGAGGAGAGAGAATGCAAGTCCTACATGCTCTTTGGCCTCAGTATCCGAGCTAAGCTGTATGAACCAAGCCTAGCTTCTTCCCAGGAGGAGATGCATGCCCAGCTGTGCCCGGAGCACTGGTGAGGTGCCCTTTTTCAGCCAAAAAGCATTTGCATGCTGTGCATGTCATTACATCAGACGGTCTCCATCTTGCAATAGTGTCCTAAGGTAGGTATAACTGTTTCGTATTATATTTGCATGAACTGAGGCACAGAGAGTGGCCTGAGAATTACCCAGAGCTCAAACCCAGAAGTTTCTACCATCACTTTGACCTTTTCATGTCATCATTCTGAGGTTAGGACTTTGTGTGCTTGACCATTTGACTATTTTGTGTATTGAGGATGAGAGAGTGGAGCGCTGAGTATCCGCACAGACTCAGAGACAGTTGACTTAGCACTTTTTTTTCCATTTCCTGTCTACAAAATAAAGATGAGCATGGTCTAGAATAAAGGGCTTCAGGCAAAGTCTTTCTATAGAGCCTATGCTGGCCTCAAACAGGAGATCCTAATGCCTCAGCCTACTGAGTGCACCACCAGGCCCAATTTTGAGCAGGTTTTCTTCCTTCCTTCCTTCCTTCCTTCCTTCCTTCCTTCCTTCCTTTCTTCCTTTCTTCCTTTCTTCCTTCCTTCTACCCTCTCTCGCTCACCCTCTCTTAGACCCCCCGCCTTTTTTGATTTATTTATTTTATTTATATGAGAACACCATTGCTCTCTTCAGACACCCCAGAAGAGGGCACCAAATCCCATCACAGATGGGATTTGAACTCAGGACCTCTGGAAGAACAGACAGTGCTCTTAACCACTGAGCCATCTCTCCAGCCCTCAACCCCCTCTTAAAAACAGGTTCTTATGTATTCTAGGCTGAACCTGAACTTGCTATGTAGTAGAGGTTGGCCTTGAACTTCCGATCCTCCTTATATTATGGTATTAACTATGTGCATCATCATACCAGGGCTTCATGCATGCTAGGCAAGAATGCTGCCAACCGAGTTACATCCTTAGGCCTGAATACATTGTTTGTTTTAGGAGGGGGTTGTTGTTGTAGTTGGATTTTGTTTTGCTTGTTTGTTTTTGGGACAGGTTCTCACTATGTTAGCTGTGCCTGGCTTGGAACTTGCTACATAGACGAGGATAGCCTCAAACTCACAGATATCTGTCTGCCTTTGCCTCCAAAGAGTTGGTGCGTGTGCGTGTGTGCGCGTGCGTGCGTGCGTGTGTGTGTGTGTGTGTGTGTATGTGTGTGTGTTTAAATGGGAATTAAGCCTAATTATTCATATGAAGATTAAGAGTACTAGTGCCAAATATATCATAAACTTTCCATATAACAGTTAATAATATTCCTAGCATTGTTATCAATAATAGTGGTATGTTTAAAAGGTTTACTTATTTTATTATTTTATGGATAAGTGTTTTGCCTGAATGTATTTATGTGTATCACATATATGCTTTACATCAGTGGATTCCAGCATATGTTGGAGCCTTTGGATCTGGAGTTACAGAGTATTCTGTGTTACCATGTGGGTGCTAGGAACTGAGCCTGGGTCTTGTGCAAGAGCAATTTACATTCTTATCTGCTGAGCTGTCTCTCCAACCCTGATAGTAGAGATAGATTTAACCTTTTCTATTTACTTATGTATTTTTAATGTATCAGTGCTCTGCTTGCATGTATGCCTGCATGCCAGAAGAGGGAATTCGATCCTATTATAGATGGTTGTGAACCATATGGTTGCTAGGAATTGAACTCAGGACCTCCAGTATTCTTAGCCGCTGAGCCATCTCTCCAGCCCCAGGAGTGATATTCTTAATGGTATATATTTAAATGGCTAGTGAAATGAAAATTGCATGACTTTATATCAGGACCTAGTCATTTTAGTCCAGAAAACTCTCCAGGTTCTGAATCCCTGCCCTGAACCATGCTGTTGTGTGGAGTGGCTGTTTACTGGGACTCAGATGATCTGCACTGGAGCAAAGAAGAAAACTGCTCTCTTAGGTGTCATTTTTTTTTTCCTCAGGAGAGATGCCGGGCTCACTGTCTGGACAGCACCACGCTCATCAAGATTCCACACACTGAAATACTGCTGCTAGCCAGGCGGTGGTGGTGCACACCTTTAATCCCAGCACTTGGGAGGCAGAGGCAGGCAGATTTCTGAGTTTGAGGCCAGCCTGGTCTACAGAGTGAGTTCCAGGACAGCCAGGGCTACACAGAGAAACCCTGTCTCAAAAACAAAAACAACAACAACAACAACAAACAAAACAAAACAAAACAAATCAAAAAGAAAGAAAGAAAAAGAAAGAAAAAAAAGAAATACTGCTGCTGAGTTGCAGTCCCAGATACACGGTGAGCTGCCGGGGTGGGGGGTGGTGGAGTCTGTATGGCAAGGCAGGAAGAGCCCATTACATGGTGGAGTCCATCCCAGCACCAGAATAAGAGGAAAGAGTAATAATATATATATTGCTATATATATTTATATACCAATTACGATATTAAATATATAATATCTTATACTACATATGATATGTATTATATGTTTTTTTAATATTTTTATTTTCTATATTCTTTGTTTACATTCCAAATGATTTCACCTCTCCCGGATCCCCCCTCCCCATATGTCCCATAAACCTTCTTCTCTCCATCCCTTCTCCAATCACCTCTTTTTCTCTGTCCTTATATTCCCTTCCCATGCTATATCAATCCTTTCCAGGATCAGGACCCTCTCCATACTTCTTCATGGGAGTCATTTGTTATGTGATTTGTGCCTTGGGTATTCAGGGCTTCTGGGCTAATTAATATCCATTTATCAGAGATTGCATTCTATGCGTATCCTTTTGTGATTGGGTTACCTCACTTAGGATGATATTTTCCAGATCAAACCATTTGCCTAAAAATTTTGTGAATTCATTGTTTCTAATTGCTGAGTAGTATTCCATTGTGTAAATATACCATTGTGTTCCATAGATTTGGGTATGTTGTGTCTTCATTTTCATTGTGTTCTAAAAAGCCTTTAATTTCTTTCTTTATTTCTTCCTTGACCAAGGTATCATTGAGTAGAATATTGTTCAGTTTCCACGTGTATGTGGGTTTTCTGTTGTTTTTGTTGCTATTGAAGACCACTTTTACTCCATAGTGATCTGATAGGAGGCATGGGATTAGTTCGGTCTTCTTATATTTGTTGAGGTCTGTCTTGTGACCAATTATATGGTTGATATTGGAGAAGGTACCATGAGGTGCTGAGAAAAAGGTATATTCTTTTGCTTTAGGATAGAATGTTCTATATATATCTGTTAAATCTAATTAGTCCAAAGCTTCAATTAGTTTCATTGTGTCCCTGTTTAGTTTCTGTTTTCCTGATCGGTCCATTGAGGAAAGTGCAGTGTTGAAGTCACCCACAATTATTGTGTTAGGTGCAATGTGTGCTTTGAGCTTTAATAAAGTTTCTTTTATGAAAGAGGGTGCCCTTGCATTTGGAGCGTAGATGTTCAGGATTGAGAGTTCTTCTTGTTGTATTTTTCCTTTGACCAGTAAGAAGTGTCCCTCAGAGTCTCTTTTGATGACTTTGGGTTGAAAGTCAATTTTATCTGATATTAAAATGGCTACTCCAGCTTGTTTCCTGAGACCATTTGCTTGTAAAATTGCCTTCCAGACTTTTACTCTAAGGTAGTGTTTGTCTTTGACACTGAGGTGTGTTTCCTGTAAGCAGCAAAATGTAGGGTCCTGTTTACGTATCCAGTCGGTTAGTCTATGTCTTTTTATTGGGGCATTGAGTCCATTGATGTTAAGAGATATTAAGGAATAGTGATTGTTACTTCCTGTCATTTTTGACATTATTTTTTAAATTTGATTGGTTAACTTCTTTTGGGTTTGAGGAAAGGTTACTATCTTGCTTTTTCCAGGGTGAAGTTTCCCTCCTTGTATTGGAGTTTTCCTCCTATTATCCTTTGTAGGGCTGGGTTTGTGGATAGATATTGGGTAAACTTGGTTTTGTCATGGAATATCTTAGTTTCTCCATCTATGGTGATTGAGAGTTTTGCTGGGTATAGTAGTCTTGGCTGACATTTGTGTTCTCTTAGAGTCTGCATGAGATCTGCCCAGGACCTTCTAGCCTTCATAGTCTCAGGTGAAAAGTCTGCTGTGATTCTGATAGGTCTTCCTTTATATGTTACTTGGCCTTTTTCTCTTACTGCCTTTAATATTCTTTCTTTGTTTAGAACATTTGGTGTTTTGATTATTATGTGACAGGAGGTAGTTCTGTTCTGGTCCAGTCTGTTTGGAGTTCTGTAGGCTTCTTGTATATTCATGAGCATCTCTCTCTTTAGGTTAGGGAAGTTTTCTTCCATAATTTTATTGAAAATATTTGCTGGCCCTTTAAGTTGTAAATCTTCACTCTCATCTATGCTTATAATCCTTAGGTTTGGTCTTCTCATTGTGTCCTGGATTTCCTGGATATTTTGGGTTACAAGCTTTTTGCATTTTGCATTTTCTTTAACTGTTGAGTCCATGATTTCTACGGTATCTTTAGCATCTGAGATTCTTTCTTCTATCTCTTGTATTCTGTTGTTGATATTTGCATCTATGTCCCCTGATTTCTTCCCAAGGCTTTCTATCTCCAAAGTTGTCTCCCTTTGAGTTTTCTTAGTTGTTTCTACTTCTGATTTTAGATCCTGGATGGTTTTGCTTAGCTCCTTCACTTGCTTGTTTGTGCTTTCCTGTAATTCTTTAAGAGATTTTTGTGTTTCCTCTTTCATGACCTCAGCCTGTTGACCAAAGTTCTCCTGTATTTCTTTAAGTGTTTTTTGCATTTCCTCCTTATTGGCTTTTGTATTCTCCTGGATTTCTTTCAATGATTTTTGTGTTTCCCTTGCAAGGGCTTCTAACTTTTGATGCATTTTCTCCTGAATTTCCTTATGTATGTCCTTCATGTGTTACTGTACCAGCATCATGACCAGTGATTTTAAATCCAAATCTTGTTTTACTGGTGTGATGGGGTATCCAGGACATGCTGGTAAAGGAGCATTGGGTTCAGATGTTGCCATATTGCCTTGATTTCTGTTAGTGACGTTCCTGTGTTTGCCTTTTGCCATCTAGTTCTCACTGGTGTTAGTTGGTCTTGTCAATGCTGGACTCACCAGTGCAAGCTGCCTCTTCCCAGGTGGCCTCTGGTGAACAGCTGACCTCCTGCACTGCCTGGAGACAGGGTGCTGTGGCCCAGACTGTTCAGATCCTGAAGCAGACACCTGAAGGCTTCCGCTGGGGCCTGCTGGATTCACCAGAGCACACTGACTCCTCCCAGCTGGCCTCCCGGAAGCCCCTCTTGCCTCTTGCAGGACCTGGAGATGTGGTGTTGCCGCCCAGGCTGATCTGGATCTGGAAGCGGAGAGATCTGTGGGCTCCTGCCAGAGGCCTCAGGACTGGAACCTATGCTCCGTGCCACCGGAGCAAGCTGTGCACTCTCCCGTATTATATGTTTAATATATTATTATATTCATGATTTTAATGCTCTAGTAACTTTAGAACTGGGTGGGGTGATGGTGTACACCTAGCATCTCAGCCCCTGGAAGCAGAGGCAGAAGGATCACCACAAATTAGAGGCAGTGCAGGCCCTGGGACAGTGGGTGACATCCATGGAGAGGATCTGATGCTGTGGATTGAATGAGACATCTGTCGTATGCCATATTCTTGGGCATTTGATTCCTTGGTCCCCAGTTGGTGACACTGTTTGGGTGATACTGATTAGGGGGTGTGTCTGAAATAGAAACGTAAGGATTCTTTGGGTAGTCAGGAGTGTTGGATGGTACGGTGTTTTGCTGGTGCAAACACGTGAAAGAATGTTTAGCTGAAGCAGACACAGGAGAGAGGATGCACTGCTAAAGCAAGTGCATGAATGGACACTAATGGCACACATGTATTGGTCTGCCTTATGTTGCATAGTTGAGCTGCATTTGCCAGTCACTCAACAGAGAGAAACACACCAAAAGCTTCTGGTGGTGTGGCTGACTGGCAGAGTGATGTCATCTGAGACAGAGTCATGGGGAGTTTTGCGAAGTCAGACTCTTGTTGAGGCAAGTCGTGGAGGCCATGTGATGCTTGGAGGGAGTATAAATAGGACCCAATGGCCAGTGATGGAGGCTGAGCTAGCCTTGGTTACAGAGCCAGCTGTGCGACGCTTGTTCTCGCATCTTCACATCTTTGCTGATCTTGGCTTGGCTGAAAGAGGCACAGCCAAGAACACTGCTGTCTCCTGGAGTTCCCACTGGGCCCAGTCCTTCCTGTTCATTTGGCCGAGGCCTGGCTGTTTCTGCTAGGTCATGGCACCACTGCTGCTATCCTGACTGCTGAAGCCGACGACTGCTGGTGGTGCATCCCCGAAATGCATGGCAGTGGATGCAGCTGCCACTGCTCACCTGTGACCTGAACTGCCGAATTCCAGACAACACAGAAGGCAGTTGCTCCAAAGAACCCTTCTAAACATGTTCACTTTCTCCCCAAGCCCCCACCCCACATCTTTTCTTTTCCACTCCCTCTGGTGCGTGGTGGACTAGAAGGGAGGTTAAAGCATTTAAGAACCATCATTAAAAATAGGCTTTGAGCAGGGCGGCGGTGGTGCATGCTTTTAATCCCAGCACTTGGGAGGCAGAGGCAGGCGGATTTCTGTGTTCGAGGCCAGCCTGGTCTACAGAGTGAGTTCCAGGACAGCCAGGACTACACAGAGTAACCCTGTCTCGAAAAAAAAAAAAACCTAAAAAGGCTTTGAAAAAATTAAAGTTATACTATCATACCAGACTATAGGCAGTGAGGGTCTCCCCTCAGCAAATCACATCACACAAACTAGCTACAGGGAGAAAGTAGCAATGTCCGACATGAGAAGGCACAGCAGCAGCAGCAGCAGCAGCAGCAGCAGCAGCAGCAGCAGCAGCAAGAGGCAATCCAGAGACAAGCCCCCCACACCCCCTGCCCAGGCAGTGTCTCTCCAGATATATCCACTGCAGCTTTGCAAAAATGGTGGCCTATCTCCAGAAAGCTTGCCAGCTCGCTCCCGTTCCTCCTGCATGGTGTCCGACAAGGAACCATGGAGACGAGAACTGCTGACTGGCTTGCTCTCCATGGCTTCCTCAGCCTGTTTTCTTACATGATAAGAGGACTGTGTGCCTGGGGCTGGCACCCTGCACACTGGACTGGGCGGGCATTCCTACTTCAACTGTTACTCAAGAAAATGCAACACAGATGTGCTTACAGGCAGTGATACGGGCAATCCCTCAATTGATGTTCCCTCTTCCCAGGTGGTTCTAGCTCTGTCAAGTGGACAACAAAACAAAAACAAACAAATACACAGAAAAACTAACCAGTTTGAGCCTCTAAGCAGGAGTGGACTACATAGGAAGAGGGAATGTGGAGAACATTGTGAGGGCCCTCTTTAGAACGCTACCCACTGGGCCTCACGGTTTCCTTCCCACCCATGTCCCTTCATTCATTTGCACCCTTTCCTGGGGGGTCACAATCCCTCCAGGGATAACCTGCGTATCAGATATTTACATTACGATCAATAACAGTAGCAAAACCACAGTTACAAAGTAGTAAGAAAACTAACTTTATGGTTGGGGGGTCCCCACAGTAGGAGGAACTGTATAAAAGGGTCGTGGCATTAGGAATGGTGAGAAGCACTGGCTTGTCCCATAACACCACATCACACTCTTCCTTCTCTTCTTCTCTCCCTGACTCTCCACATTCCTTGCCCTCTCCTTGCCTATGCCTTGCAAAGCTGATGGTTCTCAGCAGTGGGAGTCAGGCCGGATGACGACATTCTCTTGTCAAGTGGATCCAGCCAGCCCATGTATACACTGGGTACCAGGTACCCAGTGCACACAGCAGGGACTGTGATGTAAAGGAAGTCAGATTCCTCCCACAGTGACTCACAGTCTAGTTGGGAAGGTAGAGCAGCACCCTGAAAAGGGAACTAGCAGCTGACTGTGGCAGTACGTGTTTGTCGTCCATCACATGAGAGGTAGAACATCTTCCTACCAAGGACTATATAAATAGATGATACCAAAACGGAAGCCAGGGCCTTTCAAGTGCTGGGCAAGCCCTCTACCATTGAACTATATCCTCAGGATACTAACCAGAATTTTGAAGTCTGCGGGATCCACTAAGAAAAAGAGCAGGGGAAAAATATGTTTCCATATTCTTCTAGCCATTTTGAAGAGCCATAAATATCTTAATATCAATTCCAAGGGCAATTGCCATTCAGGAAGTATTAGATGCTCATGCAGAGATGGCTGTTTGATAACTCACCATGTCAGTAATTTTACATGCCTTGTCTTCTTTTTAAAATTTGTAGCTGGGCAGTGGTGGCGCACGCCTGTAATCCCAGCACTCTGGGGAGGCAGAGGCAGGTGGATTTCTGAGTTTGAGGCCAGCCTGGTCTACAGAGTGAGTTCCAGGACAATCAGGGCTATACAGAGAAACCCTGTCTCGAAAAAACCAAATCCAAAAAAAAAAAAAAATCCCCCCAAAATTTGTATATGTATGGGTGTTTTGACTGCGTGTATGTCTGCATACCATGTGTATGCAATACTTAGAGAAGGCAGAAAAGGGCCTCAGAGCCTCTGGAACTGGGTTACAGACAGTTTTGAGCAGCCCAGTATTGCCGCTGGGCGCCAAACCCAGATCCCATGCAAGAGCAGCCAGTGCCCGTGCTCTCAACCGTCGAGCCGCCTCTCCAGCCCTCTCCTTGTTTTCAGCTGTAAATCCGACATTGCTGGTTCTTGACTATTTTTATTTCTGTGGATTTTTGTGTGGGTGCCCACGGAGGAGTCGGATCCCATGGAGCAGGAGCTACACACTGACAGTTGGGAACCGCCTGACCTGTGCTTCGAACTGAACTCAGCTCTTCTGAAAGAATAGCAAGCACCCTTTGTGGTTTAGCAGTCTCTCCAGCTCCCACTGCTTGTGCTTATACAGCTTTGTTTTGTTTTGCTTTTGGTTTTGAGTTTGTTTGTTTGTTTTTGTTTTATCTTTTGTTTGTTTATTCCAAATGTTATTTCACATAATTTCCCATGGATTGTGCTCTTTATTGCAGAGGTTTAAAAGATGCCTTTACTACCAAGTGTGCTTCTATTACATGTGCATGAGTGCTTCGTGTATGTCTGTGGGCTACTTGAGTGCCCCGTGCTTCTGCAGCCCAGAAGATATCAGATCCCCTAGAACTGGAGTAAGAGGTTGTGAACTGTCATGTGGGTGCTGGGAATTGAACCTGGGTTGTCTACAAGAGCAGACAGTACTGTTGACCACTGTGCAACCCCGGGAAAGCTTAGGTTTTGGTAATTTACCAACATCATGGTTATCAGACATCAGTAATAAAAGGCCCTGCTATTTTTTGTATTAATCTTACTCATAGAAATTGTTTACATTTGATGTCTTTAGTGATGATCACGCAACCACATTACTTTCAAATAATTACTTTCAACCTCTAAGCACATACCTGTTCATATACTCTGTCGACAAGGCAGGCTGAGACTTACAAAATGCTACTGTGTGGATGAGCAGGTAATGTCACTGAGTTCGGCTGGGTATGTGGAAGGCAGCTTTTGGGGGTCACTTCCTCCTTCCATTTTGTTTTAAGGCACAGTCTCCTGGCAGTAACCATGCAGCAGGAGGAGCTGCAGTTAGTATGGGAACATGAAGTATATAACTCACCTGTCAGCACCACCACCACGGGAATATCTGTGATAGGCAATGCCCTGAGGGTCCTGTTTCCTGAAGACTCCAAGTCATCGCTAGCCCTTACTGTACTCGTTGCTGCCTTGGTCACTCTGGTTCTTTCTGTTTTATCTTTTCTCTTGTATGAATATTCTTGTGGGGGGAGGTTCTAATTCCCCACTGGGCAATGAAATCACAAAGCGTAACAACAGTGATGATTTCCCAAAAAGCATTACCAATCAGAGAGATTATCTACCATAAGATTTCAGAGAAAATAATTGAAAATATGTATGGTTAAAAAGAGTAAGTCAAGGTGCTTTTTATGTACAATTAATTAAATCAGGCCAGGGTGTTTTGTCAGCTGCTTTGTAGCAGAAAACCTAGGGCACAGCAGAAAACATTCTTAGTTACTGAATGAAAGGAAGGTGTGCAAAGGTCAGGAAGCAAAAACAAGGCAAGTCCAGTTGCTAAGGGCTCGTGAGTCTCACTTACAAGGGGCAGGCTAACCATCAAAGAAGTAACAGAGTTTCCGTGCCCAATGTTTACATTGAGCGGTTGTGTCCACTTGTAAAATCTGGAGAGATGGCTCAGCAGTTAAGAGCACCTATGCTCTTCCTGAGTTCAATTCCCAGCAACCACATGGTTGCTCACAACCATCCGTAATGAGATCTGACGCCCTTTTCTGGTATGTCTGAAGACAGCTACAGTGTACTTACATATAATAAATAAATAAATCTTTAAAAAAGTCTGATTTTCCTGTTGTATAACTATAAGTTTGCTGATGAACTCTGGTGTGCATCTTGAGAACTCTGTGCTGTGCAGCATGTACATTGGATAGATTCTTCTTTTTCTGTTATCTCAAGGAAAGTAAAAGCTCTCTGGCCTAAAGTTCGCTAGTTAACTATCCATTGACTTTGCTATGATAACAACATAAGAACAGGTAGAAGGTTAACTGTGTCAGATGAATTAGAATTGTGTTAGAATAACCTGATGTCTACCTCCTTGCTTGGAACTGCAAACTGCTACCTGCTGGTACAAGATAAACTGGCTGTTAAAAAGATTTGGCTTGCTCAAATTCTGTTAATCTATAATAGAAAAACTATTACTTTAGGTCACAGATTATTATGGAAAGAAATTACATGAGAATCTGAGTGACCATATGTGGGGTTTAGAATAACTTGTTTTTTAAAAATATAAAACCTGAGGGCTGGAGTGATGGTTCTGTGGTTAGGAGGTCCTGAGTTCAATTCCCAGCAATCATATGATGGCTCACAATTATCTGTAATGCGATCTGATGTCCTCTTTTGGAACACAAGTGTACATGCAGATAGAGCACTCATACACAAAATAAATCTTTAAAAAAAGAATGCTTAACAAAAAGGAAAAAATAATTTTAAAAACATGAAGCTTGTCATCATTATATGTAATTGAAACTCATGATTAAGAAATCATTATAGGGGCTGGAGAGACAGTTCAGTGGTTAAGAGCACCAACTGTTCTTCCAGAGGTCCTGAGTTCAAATCCCAGCAACCACATGGTGGCTCACAACCATCTATGATGGGATCTGACAGCCTGTTCTGGTGTGTCTGAAGACAGCTACAGTGTATTCATACAAAATAAATACAAAATAAAATAAATAAATAAATCTTTAAAGAAAACTTACGGGGGGTAGGGCTGGAGAGATGGCTCAGTGGTTAAGAGCACTGACTGCTCTTCCATAGGTCCTGAGTTTGATTCCCAACAGCCACTTGGTGGCTCACAACCATCTGTAATGGGATCTGACGCCCTCTAATCGAGTGTCTGAAGACAGCTACAGTGTACTTACATATAATAAATAAATAAATCTTTTTAAAAAAGAGAGAAATGGATAGGAAGCAGCCATGACACCCAGCCAGGATGGCATGATCCTGAAGCCCACTTCCACAAGGATTGGCAACAGCGAGTGGACACTTGGTTCAACCAGTCCAGCTGGCATGCAAGATCCACAGATGCAAGGCCTGGCAGGCCAAAGTGCTGCGTTGCTCCTCGTCCTGCGTCCGGCCCCATCAGGCCCATCGTGAGGTGCCCTACAGTTAGATACCACACCAAGATGCAGGCTGGCAGGGGCTTCAGCCTGGAGGAACTCAGGGTGGCTGGTATCCACAAGAAGATGGCTCTCACCATAGGCATCTCTGGGGACTCAAGGAAGAGAAACAAATCCACTGAGTCACTGCAGGTCAATGTGCAACTCCAAGCTCATACTGTTCCCCAGGAAGCCTTCTGCACCAAAGAAGGGACACAGTTCTGCTGAAGAACTTAAATTGTCCACCCAGCTAACAGGACCCGTGATGCCCATCCGGAATGTGTACAAAAGGAAAAGGCCGCCGGGCGGTGGTGGCACACGCCTTTAATCCCACTTGGGAGGCAGAGGCAGGCAGATTTCTGAGTTCAGAGGTCTACAGAGTGAGTTCCAGGATAGCCAGGGCTACACAGAGACCCCCCTCCCACCCCCCAAAAAAAGGGAAAGGCCAGAGTCATCACAGAAGAAAAGAACTTCAAGGCTTTTGCTAGTGTCTGCACGGCCTGTGCCAATGCCCGCCCGGCTCTTTGGCATCCGAGCAAAAAGGGCGAAGGAAATTGCAGAGCAAGACGTTGAAAGGAAAAAGTAATGCGTGGCTGGAGAGTTGAAACAAATTTTCCATAAAGAAAAAAAAAAGAGAGAGTGGGAGAGAAATGGTTATAATCCTGTGTGGGGAGTTTGATTAAGGTATGTAAAGACTAAGAGAAAAAGTTGTTGGAACCTACCAAGTGTGTGTGTGTGTGTGTGTGTGTGTGCCTGCTTTAGTCACCGAGCCCACATCTCCTTGGATCACTAAACAGCGCTGGAGCAGGTTTCTGGCAGCTTCTTCTTGTTCCTGCCATGCTCCAATAGCCCAGGTTAGCAGGTCTCAAGGTTCCTGGTGATTCTCCTGTTTCTGCCTCTCATCTTGCACTAAGAGTGCAAGGATTACAGATGCATGCTACCACATCCAGCTTTTTAAGCGATTTATTTAAATGGTATGTGTCTCTCCATGTGTAGGTACGTGCATAAGTGAATCCTGATGCTCCTGAAGTCCACAAGATGTTGGATCTTCTGGGCCTGTTGTTATAGATGGTTGTAATCACCTAACATGGATGCTGGGAACTAAACGTGGGTCCTCTACGAGAACAGTAAGAACACTTAACCACAGAGCTGCCTCTCCAGCTCTAAGTTCTTATGTAAAATGGGGGTTCCGGGGATTGAACTCAGGGAATCAGGCTTGCAAGGCTAGCATTTTTATCAGCTGAGACATCTTGCCAACCTGGTTGAGCCTTTTGATCCCTCAAAGGTAAGGTCTAAGTCCTTGCTCAACATAGAAGCCTCAGAAGAGTTGTCAGCCCTTTGCAACCCTTAAGAGGTCAACATTTCAGAGGAGGAGCCTGAGGCAGGATAGAAAGGGACAATTATGGGGATGTAGGCAAGGAGCCCCTCTCTCCGGACTCTGACTGAAGCCTCTCTCCAGCTGAGAAGAATTGCAGCACAATTAATAACATTTGCTGTAAAGGTTGTCAACATTAAGGATAATATTCCTTTATATTTAGTTATGTTAAAACAGCAACAAACCAGGCTTAAGGACCTTGAGTAGGGACTGAACATTTTCTAGAAATCTCAAATCAAGGCAGTTAACATTCAGAGTGAAAATAACCTACCTAGACTTTTACCTTACCACTGTAATCTGGATGACATCCCTCCCAGAACCAATTTATGATATCATTTATGCTTCTGAGTTTCTTAGGATTTCTATTCCTGTACAAACATCATAACCAAGAAGCAAGTTGGGGTTTATTCAGCTTACATTTCCACGTTGCTGTTCATCACCAAAGAAGTCAGGACTGGAACTCAAGCAGATCAGGAAGCAGGAGCAGACGCAGAGGCAATGCAGGGATGTTTCTTACTGGCTTGCTTCCTTATAGAATCTAAGACTACCAGCCCGGGGATGGCACCACTCACAATGGCCTGGGCCCTCCCCCCTTGGTCACTAATTGAGAAAATGCCCCACAGCTGGATCTCATGGAGGCATTTCCTCAAGAGAGGCTCCTTTCTCTGTGGTGACTCCAGCCTGTGTCAAGTTGACACACAAACCCAGCTAGTATACTCACCAACCCTTTAACGATAGCAACTTCGAAACCTACTGCACTGGCTAGCTTTATGCTGACTTGACACAAGCTGGAGTTACTAGAGAGCCTCAACTGAGAAAAACGGCTCCATAAGGTTGAACTGTAGGCAAGCCTGTAGGGTATTTTACTAATTAGTGATTCACAGGGGAAGCAGCCCATCACGGATGGTGCCACACTGGGCTGGTAGTCTTGGGTTCAACAAGGGAAAGGGCTGAGCAAGCCATGGCGAGTCCCCCAGTAAATAGCACCCCTCCAATGGACTTGGTATCAGTCCCTGACTCCAGGTTCCTGCCCCAACTGCTTTTGATGAGGAACTGTTATATGGAACTGTGAGTGAAATAAAATGTTTCCTCGTCAAGTTACCTTTGGTCATGGTGTCTCTAATCGCACCAACAGTAATCCTAGACACCTACCGAAATCCTATATATAACTATTGTAACAGGAAAAAAAGAAGACTCTTTGGGAAGCCCACACCCACACTCTCAGATGTGTCTTAGTTTCTTCAGAGTGCCTCTATTTCTCTCTTAACCCTCATGTTTATGCCTATATCAAATTATCTTTATTAAACCCTTACTTTGCTTCATAAGAAAGAAAAAAGACTTCAGATTTTTTTTAAATTTTATTATGCATTTCATAACATGTGCATAGTATATTATATGCTGCACAGCCTTCTAACAGGAACAGATGACCATAGCTGAGTAATTTTTTTCATCAGCCAGGAAAATGCTTCCTTAGTCAATGTTCTCCAGGCCCTGTAAAACAGGATGAAAAAGAGACTGTGAGGATTCTGTTCCCATCAAAATGCAGCATTTTAACTCCCAGGGTCACAGAATGGCACTCTGTTATTAAAACAAGTGATTTCACATCCCACATTTCTCTAACTGCAACAGTAGAAACTAAATTAACAGCCGGGCAGTGGTAGAGCACGCCTGTAATTCCAGCGCTCTGGGAGGCAGAGGAAGGAGGATTTCTGAGTTCAAGGCCAGCCTGGTCTACAAGAGTAAGTTCCAGGACAGCCAGGGCTACACACAGAGAAACCCTGTCTCGGAAAACCAAAAACCAAACCAAACCAACCAAACAAACAAACAAAAACCTAAATTGACTTCATAATCATTAAGAATGGCCACTAAGAGCCAGGCAGTGTTGGCACACGCCTGTAATCCCAGCACTTGAGAGGCAGAGGCAGGCAGATTTCTGAGTTTGAGGCCAGCCTGGTTTACAGAGTGTGTTCCAGGACAGCCAGGGCTACACAGAGAAACCCCGTCTCAAAAAAAAAAAAAAAAAAAGGAATGGCCACTAAGTGATGCTCCCACCAAGTCAGGTTCTTACTCCATAGGCCTGGTTGGCCTCAAATTCACAGAGATTCACTTGCTTCTGCCTCTAAAGTGTTGGGATTAAAGGTGTGTGGCACTATTCCATGTCTGGTGGTTTTTTTTTTTTTGTTGTTGTTTTTTGACAAGGATTCATGTAATTGAAGTTGGCTTTAAACTCCCTATCAAAGGTGAACTCCTGATCCTCCTGCCTCCACTTCCCAAATGCTAGGACTGTGGAATGCACCACTCTACCTGGTTTACTTAATTTTCTGACAGCAGGAAACATATTGTTATATATGAAAAGACCTTTCCTTCACCCTAACTGCTACAGTCAGTAATGATTCACCTCCTGGATCCTCATACACAGCCGACACCATGAATGAGAAGACCAAACAGTAAACTGTCTCACACAGTAGCACTGAACACAAGGTGAATACTGCATCATTCAACGTCTTCTTCATAGGTGATGAAAGAGACCCAAAGAAGTTAGAAACTGTTCTGTCTCAAGAAAACAAAAGTCACTTTCTTAAGTCAGTCAAGTAGTAGCAGAGCCTGAGTACCCTAACTCCAAAACCTTTGCCCCATAAACAACCAAAGATCTAAAGTGGGCAAAGTATTGCACATGTGCAATCCTAATCCTAGTATGTATCCAGGAAGCAAGTGTGCGGCTACTAGTGGCAAGGGCAGGTAGTTTACTCTGAGTTCAAGGCTACTGCAGGCTACCCAGCAAGCTCCACACTAGCCAGGCCCATGTAACAAGTGCCTGCCTCCAAACAAGAGCATAGGCCCCCCTCCAAAACAACCCATCCACGACCAAATGCTTAAGACTCTACTAGAGATATGGAATGGCAGTCCTTCCAGGTATGAAAACACCATAGGGTAAATGAAAGCGGGGACACCTAGGCACAGTTTTTTTTACGAGGCAGACTTAATCTCCCCTCGTGTACATGAGATGGATTCTCACACAGCACTGAACTGAGCCCCTGGGCAGCACTTTTTACTCATTCGAACCCCATGTTTTCTTATCTATAAAATGGGCACAAAATTTACCTAAATACACCGCGGGGGAACCACGAGGTAGGAGCAGCTATTAAGTGATTTATTAAACTTAAAGAAATATGAAGGCGAGAGGCAGAGAAATGGCTTGGCGTGCGCATTTCTCAACTTAGTTTCATTCCCAGATGCCACAAGGGTGCAGGGCAGAACTGACTGCCTTCAGACTGTCCCCTGACCTCCACATATATACTGTACTCACCAACTCAAACCACATACAAACACATTAAACTGTATTAATTCTTTTTCATGTTTTGTTTTCTGAGATAGTATTTTACTATGTGGCCCAAGTGAGTCTCAAAATCACAGATTCCCCTGCCTTAGCCTCCCAGGGGCTAGGATTACAAGCACATGCCACCATGGCACTTCTATCCATTCTTTAAATAAGGCACTGGGGCTAGCAATATGGTACCTGAGTAAAAGCGCCTGCCACCAAGATCGAAGGCCTAAATTTGATCCCTGGGACCCACATGACAAAAAGAGAGAGCTGACTCCCACAAGCTGTCCTCTGACCTCCACAAAAGTACCCAGTCCTGCTAGCACACATTTTACCCCAGTACTCAGGAGTCAGAGGCAGGCCAATTTATGACTTCAAGGCCAGCTTGGTCTACATACAGGTTCCAGGCAACCAAAGGCTAAATATTAAGATCCTGTCTTAGCTACAAATAAAGCAATCATCCAAATAAACACATGGGTGTGCCCTCCATATGCATATGTATCCACATACACCAAAGATCATTATATATGTAAAAGATTGTATACTGAACTAGTAAAAGCATGCAAATTAAATGAGCACTGTATGGCCTTAGGCAAAGAATTACCAGAAGCCCCCACAACCTTCTGGTCATCTTACCTTGGACACATAGTAGCGATTGACTCCAGAGATACGTCTATCGCGTTCCATCAAATACCATTGGTATTGAACTCGAGCAACTCTTTTTTCCTTTAAATAAAGGACAATGCAGTTTATAAATATAAGTGATCCAGTAAAAGGATATATTCCACAATTTTTCTTAAATGACATACTAGAGCACCTGCTATTCCTGGGTGCTCAACTGGCTTCCTAGTACCAATTTGGTTGGGTTTTTTTTTGGGGGGGGTGTTCATAAATGCAAGTTCAGGAGAGATTCTATACCCTCTTCTACTTTTCATGGGTACACACAGACAGCAGTAGACACATACATAGATAATAAATCTTGACAAAAAGAAATGATTCACTAGAAACATAGAATCACAACCCTATAGTCAATAGAGGGCTAATATCCAATATATACAAAGAACTCAAGAAGTTAGACCCCAGGGAACCAAATAACCCTATTAAAAATGGGGTACAGAGCTAAACTAAGAATTTTCACTTGAAGAACTTCAGATGGCTGAGAAGCACCTTAAGAATGTTCAACATCATTAGTCATTAGGGAAATGCAAATCAAAACAACCGTGAGATTTCACCTCACACCAGTCAGAATGGCTAAGGTCAAAAACTCAGGAGACAGCAGTTGTTGGCAAGGATGTGGAGAAAGAGGAACACTCCTCCACTGCTGGTGGGGCTGTAAGATGGTACAACCACTGTGGAAATCAGTCTGGTGGTTCCTCAGAAAACTGGATATGACCCTTAGGAGGATCCTGTTATACCACTCCTGGGCATATACACAGAGGATTCCCTGGCATGCAATAAAGACACATGCTCCATTATGTTCATAGCAGCCTTATTTATAATAGCCAGAAGCTGGAAAGAACCCAGATGTCCCTCAAAGGAGGAATGGATACAGAAAATGTAGTATATTTACACAATGGAGTCCTATTCAGCAATTAAAAACAATGAATTCATTAGATTCTTAAGCAAATGGATGGAACTAGAAAATATCATCTGGGGTGAGGTAACCCAATCACAAAAGAACACACATGGGATGCATTCACTGATAAGTGGATATTAGCCCAGAAGTTTCGAATACTGAAGACAATACACATATCAAATGATGCCCAAGAAGAAGGAAGAACAAAGTATGGATACTCTGGTCCTTCTTAGAAGAGGGAACAAAATACCCACAGGAGAAGATACAGAGACAAAGTGTGGAGCAGAGTCTGAAGGAGAGACCATTCAGAGACTTCCCCACCTGGGGATCCATCCCATATACAGTTATAAAACCCAGACACTATTGTGGATGCCCACAAGTGCTTGCTGACAGGAGCCTGATATAGCTGTCTCCTGAGAGGCTCTGCCAGTATCTAACAAATACAGAGGTGGATGCTCTCAGCCAACCATTGGACTGAGCACAGGGTCCCCAACAGTGGAGCTAGAGAAAGGACCCAAGGAGCTGAAGGATCTTGCACCCCATAGGAGGAACAACAATATGAACCACCCAGTACCCCCAGAGCTCCCAGGGATTAAACCACCAACAAGAGAGTACACATGGAGGGACCCATGGCTCCAGCTGCATATGTAGCAGAGGATGGCCTTGTTGGACATCAAAGGGAGGAGAGGCCCTTGGTCCTGAGAAGGCTAGATGCCCCAGTATAGGGGAATGCCAGGGCAGGGAAGCGGGAGTGGGTGGATTCATGGTGAGCAGGGGGAGGGGGAATGAGTTAGGGGATTTTCGGGGAGGGGGGGAGGAACCGGGAAAGGGGACAACATTTGAAATGCAAATAAAGAATTTATCTAATAAAAACCACAAAAAACAAGACAAAACAACCCCCCCCCCAAAGCTAAGTGAGCAACACAAAGGCAAAATCTCCTAAATCAAAGCAGACCAAGGTAACTGACTTCTCAGACTTCTTACCCTTTTTTGAGTTGGGGGAGGAGGCCAACACCACTGATTTATTTCTTTGTCCTCCCTTTCCTCTCCTCTCCTCTCTCTCCTTTTTTTTGTTTTTTTGTTTTTTTGTTTTTTTGTTTTGTTTTTGAGACAGGGCCTCACTGTAGTTGAGGCTTTCCTGGGTTTGACTGCTCTTTGCTCCTGCAGAGGACTTGATTCGTGACACCCACTTCTGGTGGCTTCTAACCTCCTTTAACTACAGTTCCAAGAGAGCCGGGGACCTCTCTTGATCTCCGCGGGTACCTGCACTCAAGTGCACAAATGCATCCACCAAATCAATTAAACAGTGTCCACAAGGAGATGAAAGATGGGAAGGAGCGGGAACACGACTGACACTTTTCCTCTGCCTAGGAATTAGGGACCAACTCTTGTAAGCTACCTTGATAACAGCCGAAGAGATATTTTGCCTTTTGGGCTACTCTTCTTAAGCCCCAAACTAGCTACGGTTTACTAAAGTAAAAGGTGGAATCCCCAGTCTCCGCTTTCAGGCAACATTAAGTGGAGGACCCCCTCAGAAGGCTTCTCCTTCACAGAGCGATTCACGGAGCGCCGGCGCATCCAAACGGCCACCGTCCCCCACTGTAAATGGCCACCGTCCCCCACCGTCCCTAGAGGAACTATACAGTCCGGAAAGCCCACCCGCGGCCGAGTCGGCCGCCTTACCTTGCCCCCGTTGGAGAATCTCTGGATGTACGCAGTGGACACCCCGGGGATGGCCAAGCACACCCCCATAATGGCGAGGCCAGGGAGAATCTCGAACCACATCTCCGCACCGTTACTCACACTCCAACCCGTCACCGGCTCCTCAGAGGTGACCCGGCTTTACCGCTCTTCCGGCAGCACGCGGGAAGGGCGGTGCTCCGTACGGCTCGGGAGGAAGCGACGGCGGCTGCGGGGGCCCAAAACTGACTGGCTTTCGCGCTCTGCCTAGCGTTCCGGGGCAGTGTTCTTATCCTGTCCGATTCACTGCAGCAGAGACCACCACGAAGTGTGACGACGTGAAGCGGTCCCTAACGTGGCGGCAGTTTCGGAACTTGGGGATCTCTAATGGCGGAGCGACTTTCTCCGGGGAATCCTACCCGTCAGGTGTGCACTTTCCTCTTCAAAAAGCCTGGGCGGAAAGGAGCGGCGGGTCGCCGAAAGCGCCGGCTCTGTGATACAGGGTCCGGGGACAGTGGCAGCAGCAGTGACGAAGGCAGCTCTGTGGTCCGCCCGGAGAAGAAGCAAGCGACCCACAATCCTATGATCCAGAAGACGCGTGGCAGCGCTAAACAGAAGGCAAACTACGGCGGCTTGAGTAGCGAGGATGAGAATGAACCGGAGGGTCTCGGCGTGGTCTACAAGTCTACCCGTTCGGCAAAACCCGTGGGGCCCGAGGATATGGGGGCGACCGCTGTCTACGAATTGGACACTGAGAAGGATCGAGATGCACAGTCCATCTTTGAGCGGAGCCAGAAAATCCAGGAGGAGCTGAGGGGCAAGGAAGATGACAAGATCTATCGGGGAATCAATAATTATCAGAAGTACGTGAAGCCCAAGGATACATCCATGGGCAATGCTTCCTCCGGGATGGTAAGGAAAGGCCCCATCCGAGCTCCTGAGCATCTACGTGCCACTGTGCGCTGGGATTACCAGCCCGACATCTGTAAGGACTATAAGGAGACTGGATTCTGCGGCTTCGGGGACAGCTGCAAATTCCTCCATGACCGTTCAGATTACAAGCACGGGTGGCAGATCGAACGTGAGCTTGATGAGGGTCGCTATGGTGTCTATGAGGATGAAAACTACGAAGTGGGAAGCGATGATGAGGAAATACCATTCAAGTGTTTCATCTGTCGCCAGACCTTCCAAAATCCAGTTGTCACCAAGTGTAGGCATTATTTCTGTGAGAGATGTGCATTGCAGCATTTCCGCACCACCTCGCGCTGCTATGTCTGTGACCAGCAGACCAATGGCGTCTTCAATCCAGCCAAAGAATTGATTGCTAAACTGGGAAAGCATCAAGCTGAAGCAGAGGGTGGTGCTTCTGATTTCCTAGAAGAACTGGAGGAGGGTCCAGTTTCCGATATTTAGATTTTCCACAATTCCCAGTCTCAAAATAAATATTTTATTGTTTCTTAAAATCTTTTGGAATCTTTCTTTCTTTCTTTTTTTTAAAAAGGGAAGT
Organism: Apodemus sylvaticus; assembly: GCF_947179515.1. Lineage (NCBI taxonomy): Eukaryota > Metazoa > Chordata > Mammalia > Rodentia > Muridae > Apodemus > Apodemus sylvaticus. Next base: position 116,877,672 of record NC_067495.1, read on the forward strand.
GACAGAGAAGGTAGGCGATGGAGAAGGGTCCCAGAGGAAAAGCTTCAAGATAGGTATTATCTGGAATTTTAGCCCTGAAATAAATATTCCACTGGTAAATACATTCAGAGCCCTATAGCATTAGTTATGTGGATGGGAGAAGGTCATGAAAAAAGGTAGGATTTACATGAGGGAACCAAGCTGACATGACATCAAGAACTGAACCTATTTTTTATATCACATTTTAATAGTTTAGAAATTAATGCTTTCTTTGTTGGTATAAGTGCTGTTTTAAAATGCACCTTTGGAGGGCTTGAGCTGATCCTTGATCTCCTTTGAGAGTGTTTCTTGTGATCTTTGGGAAGCTGACCATACTCTCTTTGAAGCACCTATAGGTAATCCCTGTTTCCACTGATGATGGAAATGCTCTCTGCTGAGCTTGTCCAATATGCTAGATACTATTCTCCTGTGGCTGTCAAGCCCTTAAAATGTGTAGATGGCCACTGAATTGGATGTTGTACTTAACTTGGAGATGGCAAAAAGCCTGCTGCTTTATAATCTATAATCTGAAACTATCCTCATAGACTCCAATAGGACTAATCATACCTTGTTAAAATTAGTGTACCTGTATTCACAATTGTTTGGGAACTACCTTAGTGCTTCGTATATGATAACTTGTAAGAGGAAAATGTTTTAAGATGGGGAATTTAGACCAAATCCCACATTGAAGAATTGTATTCTGTAGGTAATAGAGGGGGAAAGAAAATGACAAATACATTTGGTTAACATTCCTGAGATGCTGGGAGGACAGGCCAGATGACAAGTTGATATTTTAATGATAAAACTTGGATTGGGTTGAAATAAGAAAAACAGATGAAAGTATAATTTGAGTTAAAGGGGATGTTAGTCATATTTATTAATCCGTTTAAAGGTATTCTTTGAACAGACTTTCTTAAGCACTGTGTTTAGGATAGGGCCTAACAGTAATGAATAAAACAGACACAGGCCCCAACTTCATAGAGCTGTATAGAGAGCAGCAAACATGGTAAATGCAGGAAAAGAGCTTACTGGGTTGATCTCAGAATTAACTGAATCTCTTGGGTGGCTTAGTGGGAGGAAGCACCTGCTGACAAACCTGGTCACTGAATTGGACCCACATAGGGGAGGGACAGAGTTGACTCTCAGAGGTTGTCTTCTGATCTTCAAGTATACACAGAGAATAAAGGGGAAAATAAGAATGAACCCAATCCTAGGGTTGGGGGAAGATGGTTCAGGGTAAGAGCTCACAGTGGGGGTTGGGGAATCAAAACCCTGCTGAGGAGTACACATGAAATCACCTTTACTTAGGATTTATTTGTATGTGTGTGTGTCACACACACAAACACACTTGAGTATATATGTGCATCATGCCATGTATACTGCCTGTGAAAGCCAGAAGGAGGCATTAGATCACCTGAAACTGGCATTAGAAGCAGGAATGAGTTCGTATGTCGTCCTCTGTGTTAATAGCAAGGGCTCTTAACTGCTGAAGCATCTCAAGAGCACCACAAGCTCACATGATATAGACTAGGATAGATTCTGTAGTGAAGAGTACATGGACCTGAGATATATGAGCAGTTAGTAGAAAGGAGGCTTGGGGATGCGAAGAAAAATAACATTTAAGAGATGAGCAGAAGACACAGTTAAATAGGAAAGAAAAGAGGATATTGTAGAGAGAAAAAAAAAACCCATGCAAGCCAAAGGAGGAAGAAATAAACACAACATGGCCAAGGAGATAATTCATTGGGTAACGGTGCTTGCTGTGAAAGCTTGAGGACCCGAGTTCAAATCCCAAGCACCCAGCTATAAAAACTGGCCATGACTGCACATCCCTCAGGTATGTGGGAACAGAATCAGAAAACTTAGGAAGAATAAAGCACTGGGAAATGGCCTGGTGGCTATGAGCATCTGCAGTTCAAGCCCAGTGACCTGAGTTTGGATTAATGGAACTCATAAAAAACAAACAGACAGGCAAACAAAAAGAAAGCGTTACAGTGGCATGTGAGTCCCAGCAGTCCTCTAATGAAATGGGAGGTGGAGACAGAAGAGTCTTCCTGCAGCTCAGGGGCCTGATAAACTGAAGTACACAGAGCAACAAACAAGAGACCCCGACCCCCCCCCCCCCCCCCCGGGGCCTCAAAAGCAAGACAGGAAGGCCGAAGAAATATAGTTCAGCAGTTAAGAGTGCTTACGATTTCAGAGCAACATTACATTGGGCACTTTACAACTGCCTGTAACTCCAGCTCCAGGGGATCAGTGCCCTCTTCTGGCACCTCGGTGTATAGACCTCTCTACACAGCATTGTCACCACACAGAAACATGCTCACACATGTACACACATACACAGAAATAAATGTCTATAAAAGATGGAGACTAATGCTTCAGTATGCTACCTCTGAAACACACACACTAAATAAATAAATAAATATATAAATAAATGAATGAATGAATGTAATTTTTGAAAGGCTGAAGATAGCCAGCAAGATGGCTCAGAAGGTAAAAGGCTTGTAAACAAACCTGACTTGGATGCCCCAATCCTTGTGGTGGAGGGAGAGATAGGGGCACCATAACAAGCCACCCCATCCTCAGCCCCCAAATAATAAGTAAATATTGTTTAATTATTCAGTGGTGGCAAGCAATACAGAAATCTACCTGACATCAAATTGATGGAAACACACACACACACACACACACACACACACACACACACACACACACAGAGACATTAATATGTAGTTTAAAAAAGCTGGTAATCTATATGTACGGAAAAATTGTCTCCAGAAACAAAAACAAAATAAGCTTTTAAAAAAAGTTTTATTTATTTTTTATATGTAAGTACACTGTAGTTGTCTTCAGACACTTTCCTTCTATCTCCACCCCACCACCCACTCACTCTAGCGCAAAGATTTATTTATTTATTTTATGCACATGAGTATTCTGTAGCTGTCTTCAGACACAGCAGAAGAGGGTACTCAATCTCATTACAGATGGTTGTGAGCCACCATGTGGTTGCTGGGATTCGAACTCAGGACCTTCGGAAGAGCAGTCAGTGCTCTTAACTGCTGAGCCATCTCTCCAGTCCAAGGTTTTGTTTTTGAACTTGGAAGATAGCTCAGTCAGAAAGGTGCTTCATATAAAACATAAGAACCTGAGTTTGATTCCCCAGAACTCACGTGAAGTATGGTAGTATTCATTTGTAATCCTAATACTAGGAAGGTAGAGACAGATCCTTGGGGATCTGCAGTCAGTCAATGTAGCCTAATAGGTGAACCCCAAGTTCCTGTCACAGATCCTGTCTTAAAACAACATGGTAGGTGGCTTGTGGGGAACAGAAACCAAGGTTAACTTCTGGTCTACACACACACATACACACACACACATACACAGACATTAATATGGCGTTTAAAAAAGCTGGTAATCTATATGTACGGAAAAATTGTCTCCAGAAACAAAAACAAAATAAGCTTTTAAGAAAAGATTTATTTACTTTTTATATGTAAGTACACTGTAGTTGTCTTCAGACACTTTTCTTCTCTCTCCACCCCCACCCACTCACTCTAGCCTAAAGATTTATTTATTTATTTTATGCACATGAGTTTTCTGTAGCTCTTCAAACACAGCAGAAGAGGGTACTCAATCTCATTACAGATGGTTGTGAGCCACCATGTGGGTGCTGGGATTTGAACTCAGGACCTTTGGAAGAGCAGTCAGTGCTCTTAACTTCTGAGCCACCTCTCCAGTCCAAGGTTTTGTTTTTTGAACTTGGAAGATGGCTCAGCCAGAAAGGTGCTTCATATAAAACATAAGAACCTGAGTTTGATTCCCCAGAACTCATGTGAAGTATGGTAGTATTCATTTGTAATCCTAATACTAGGAAGGTAGAGACAGATCCTTGGGGATCTGCAGTCAGTCAATGTAGCCTAATAGGTGAACCCCAAGTTCCTGTCACAGATCCTGTCTTAAAACAACATGGTAGGTGGCTTGTGGGGAACAGAAACCAAGGTTAACTTCTGGTCTACACACACACATACACACACACACACACACACACACACACACACACACACAGACACACACACACACACACACACACACACACACACACACGCACTTATACACTAAGATACATAATCAATAAATATGTCATATTTATTTTATCTATTTATTTATCACATGTAAACATATTTTGCCTATGTGTATGTATGTGTACCATGTTCATGGAGTGCCTGAGAGGCCAGAGAGAGCATTGGATTCTTTTGGACTGAAGTTACCGATGGTTGTTAGCTACCGTGTGGGTGCTGGGAATTGAACCTGTGTCTTCTGGAAGATGACTAGTTCTTTTAACCACAGTGCAATCTCTCCAGCCCAAACCAATGTTTTCTTTGTTCAGTTTTTAAACTTGGGCTGCTGAGATGTTTTAGTGTGTAAAGGGCCTTTGGTCAAACCTGATGCTCTCAGTTCAATTATCAGTACCTACTTGATGGAAAGTGATGGGTGACGCTCATGGGATGTCATCTGACCCCCTTCCAACACACACAATTTTTTTAAGTGATGGTAAAATTTCTCAACAGGTAAATCTTGAGGATTTGAGTTCCATCCCCCAACCACAAGGCAGAAGGAAGTTGTTCATTCTCTAGCCTTGCCCAGGCAGACAACAAGTACACGTACACGGCAAAGTAAGGTGGGGTTTTTTTGTTTTTCTGTTTTTTTTTTTTTTGACTTTTTGGATTTGGTTTTTCTGAGTCAGGGTTTCTCTGTGTAGCCCTGGCCGTACTGGAACTCACTGTGTAGACCAGGCTGGCCTCGAACTCAGAAATCCACCTGCCTCTGCCTTCCACAGTGCTGGGATTCAAGGCTTTCACCACCACCACCCAGCAGAAATATTTTTTAAATTATTAAATTTATTGTTTTTTGGGGATGTATGAATACCACATCATTCATATGGAGGTTACAGCACATGCTGTGGGAGTCCATTCTGGCCTCGCTTGTGGTCCCAGGGGGCAAACTTAGGCTATCAGTTTTGGTGGCAAGAACCATTGAACAACCTTGCCAGCCAGCCCAGAAAATGGATTTTTTTTTTAAGTTTTTTTTTTTGAGTTTTTTTTTTAAAAGGCCCAGTGAAATGTGTTAACCAGTATAAGTAGGTGCCTGCTACCAAGTCTGAACATCAGTGCTTGATTTAAGGACCCATGCATGTAGTGTGAGGATTGAGCTAATGTGGGTGAAATGTTTTCTAATCACATGGGCTTCATTTACCTTGTACACATATGGACACATGCAAGATAAGTAAAAAGACTTAACTAAGAAACCATTATTATTTATTTTTGTGCTTAGGTATTATGTACACCACATGCATGTATGGTAACTGCAGAGGCCAGAATAGGCTCTCGGATACCCTGGAACTGGATTTATACAGATGACTGTAAAGTGCCACATGGTTACTGGGATCCCCAAATCCGTGGAGATAGTAGAAAGCAGAGCCTTGTTCCAGACTATGAAGCTATTAACATTAAGGGTTCATTGGCCCCAGGCCTTTCTGCTTTTTGTTCCTCTACATCCTTTTGAGTCTTGTGTTTTGCCCCATGGGTTTGAATACATAGACAGGCTCCAAACCTCACTGTCCTCAGGCCTGTACCAGGGAGCTGAGGAAGACAAGCACAGAGAGGAAATAGCTAACACAAACAAAGATCAATATTCCACCTTGACCTTTGCACTCCAATGCCCAGTTTAAGTGTGTGGTTGTATCAGGGAAAATAAAAATATGGAAGTTGAGCTTTTGAGATAGGAATAGGTTTACAGTTCTATACATGCCCTGTAGCTGGACCTCCTACTTACCAGAAACAAGAGGAGTTTCCATTGCAAAAACTTGGGGTAGTGGAACAGAGGCTTCCCCGAGCACATGGATAAATACATATATATGTAAGAAAGCGCCCCTTTGAGGAATATACAATAAGAAAATGTAATCCAATGGTCATAAAATTAAACTTCTAGACATTCCTTAAGAAAGATTCTGGCCTTTGAGGAACAGGGAGAACTCAAGGAATCAGACCTCTATGCCACAGAAAGAAATCCTGGGCCTATTATCCAGAAGCAATTGTGTCCCCTCCAGGTCTCCAGACTTAACAAAACTCTTATCTGTGCCAAATCCCCAACCAACTCTCCTAAAGAAACTATTCTACTTAGCACACCTTGAACCAGAGTCGTCCTCCTGCTGTCCAGGAAGCTGAGGGATCCCCAGCCCAGTTTTCTACTCTTGACAAAGTCCAGCACTTAGTTAATCATTCCTAGCTGGAAATCAGCCAGGATTTCTGGTTATGTTATGGTGGGTGTAGTAAACACCCACATCCACACTACATAGGGATGGGAACTAAACAACCTGTTAGTCTATTGGCTGACAAAACTCATTGTTACCAGGAGCAGCCCAAATTAATGTTAAGGGAACTTAAAAAGGGCTGGAACTTGTTTAATATACAAAACCTTTAACCTACACATTTCCCCTTCTTTCTGATACCTGCTATTCTCCTTGTGGGTTAAGGCATCTGGACAACAGCGATATTTACTGAGCACCTGAGACTACTTGGTGGGCATGGTTTGACAATATGTGCCTCTTCTGATGCTTTACAAACTGAGAAATTCCTTTTATGCGCCTTCTGCCTCAGGCATGCCTATATAATGGGGAAAAGGAGAGAATATATTTTAATATGAATGCTGGACTACAAAGAAAAAATAGCTATGCCTGTCCTCATTCTGCTTCCGGCTGGTGTGGCATAGCCAACTCAATAGTCACAGGTGCCACCAGTCTTCATCGGGGGGGGGGGGGGTCGGGGGGGTCGGTAAAAATGTTAAGGGATGAAGTAGATAGATTGATCAGGACCTAGAGGTACCAAAAGTTTCCAATTCTGAATGAGAACAATAGTTAGCTCTCTTGCAGAAGTGGTCCTACAATATCAGAGGGTTAGACTTATTTCATAGGAGACAATGAGGATAGTGTATGGGTTTGGGAAAAACTCTTTGCTTCTATGTTAATCAAGCAGGAGTATTTGAAAAAAAACTTGCCATATTTGGGGGAACATTTCTTCTGAAAGATATTGGTGCAAAGACATGAATTAGATAATTGGTACCATTTCTCTTGGTCCCCTGGATGACTGCTGGGCTATCAGCACTGACTGCACCTTTAGTTCTTATTCTAATTGGATTAATGTTAGGGTCCTTTATCTTAAATACCATGGCCAATTATGTACAACAAAGGAATAACTCAGTCAAATTAATGGTTCTTAGTACCTACCACACATCTTTAGGTTGAGTTCAATGATTTGATTCATTCACTAAGATCAGTGGGGAATGTAATAGGCTCTCAGGCGTTAGCACAACTGACTTCTTTTAGACTATAAAACTCAGCATGGAGACAGTACTACCTGCCAAAATAAAAAGAAGACCCAATTCATCCAAGTGTGTAGTTCTGGGAAAGTCTCTAAATGGACTGACCTTGGTTTTGGCTTCTGGCTAACTGTTCTTGTTAACTGAGGTATGCCAATCCAAGACATGGGTTTTGTATTTAAAAGCTTATCCTATACAAAGAACTCAAGAAAGTAGAACCCAGAGAACCAAATAACCCTATTAAAAAGTGGGGTACGGAGCTAAACAAAAATTTTTCACATGAAGAACTTCGGAGAGCTGAGAAACACCTTAAGAAATGTTCAACTTCATTAGTCATCAGGGAAATGCAAATCAAAACAATCCTGAGATTTCACCTTACACCAGTCAGAATGGCTAAGATTAAAAACTCAGGAGACAGCAGGTGTTGGCGAGGATGTGGAGAAAGAGGAACACTCCTCCACTGCTGGTGGGGCTGTAAGATGGTACAACCACTTTGGAAATCAGTCTGGCGGTTCCTCAGAAAACTGGACATGACACTTCCTGAGGACCCTGTTATACCTCTCCTGGGCATATACCCAGAGGATTCTCTAGCATGCAATAAGGACACATGCTCCACTATGTTCATAGCAGCCTTATTTATAATAGCCAGAAGCTGGAAAGAACCCAGATGTCCCTCAATGGAGGAATGGATGCAAAAAATGTGGTTTATATACACAATAGAGTACTACTCAGCCATTAGAAACAATGAATTCATGAAATTCGTAGACAAATGGATGGAGCTGGAGAACATCATACTAAGTGAGGTAACCCAGTCTCAAAAGACGAATCATGGTATGCACTCATTAATAAGTGGATATTAACCTAGAAAACTGGAATACCCAAAACATAATCCACACATCAAATGAGGTACAAGAAGAACGGAGGAGTGGCCCCTGGTTATGGAAAGACTCAGTGCAGCAGTATAGGGGAATACCAGAACAGGGAAGTGGGAAGAAGTAGATGGGGGAACAGGGGGAAGGAAGAGGGCTTATGTGACTTTCAGGGAGTGGGGACCCAGAAAAGGGGAAATCATTTGAAATGTAAATAAAGAATACAAAAAAAAAAAGCTTATCCTTAGAAAGGCTCCCAAACACCCAGTGTAGCAGCCTGCCAGAGAATAGAGACTTTTTGTTGTTTTAAATCCATATCTGATAGTCTTCTCTGATGGGTAACCCAAAACACCAGTAAAATAAGCAAATAAATGTAATAAAAATATTAAAGAAAAAAAACCGAGCCACTTGAGTCAGACACACAGCTTTTGGAGTTTAGGAGTTCAAGGCCAGCTTGGGTAATACGGAAAGAGTGTTAAGGAAAAAGATTAACAACAAAAGTGCATTCTGACAATTGTGCTACCAGTTTGTCAATTGTGTACACATGCCAGCTCTGACACAGTGTTAAATTTACCTGCTTCAGTTTCAAAGGGAAAACATACCGGCTTCTGCACCTCTGATTGGCATATTTTTCCCTATCACTTTAATGAGAGCATCCAGGGTTTCTTATATTGTCACCAATGAGGTACAGGAACACCTAGGCAGGCACGGGCAGCAAGTGGGACTGAGGTTACAAAAGTTCAGTCCTAAGGAAGCTCAGATTTGAGAAGAAGAAAAAGAGCCATTTAAAACTAATGCACATCCAATCTCGAGTGCAATGTGGGGACACTCAGTTTCAGTTAGTGTTTACTCTTTACATCATGACTATGAAATTGCCCAGGAAAGGACACCTAAAGGACAGGCAGGAATCTGGATTGTGAAAACAGAGGTCCACAGAATGGAGGTTAAAGGATATCTATCTATCTATCTATCTATCTATCTATCTATCTATCTATCTATCTATCTATCTATCTATCTATCTACCTATTTATTTATTTGGGTGCCAAGTGTGTCCAACTTATGCTACAACCTCAGCACATTGCATTTACCCTACCCACTTGGCCTTGAACTTGCTATGCAGTGGAGGCTGGCCTGAAATATGTGAACCTCCTATCTTTACCTCTCAATTTCTGGATTACATACAGGCTTGTGATACTTTGTCTACCTTTAGGGAGACTATATCTGTGCACACTTGCATTAGAAGCTGCTTTATGGTTATAGCAAGAATGATGTAAGAGCTTGCTCGATTCAGTGGCTACAGAATCATCTCAGTGGCAGAGCAATTGCTTAGAAAGTGCAAGGCCAAGGACATAGTCCCCAGGCATGCCAGGCTTACTGGCATAAAATTTCTTATAAGAGATTGCAAGAGCTCTTGAATCAAGGCCAGTGTAAGTAATATGAGACACTGTCTCAAACAAACAAACAAACAAACAAACAAAACAAAACAAAACAAAAAACACCAAAGGAGATTTACATTCTCAAATCTTGAACTTCATACTTTAAACACACACACACACACACACACACAGCAGGGGGCTGGTGCCCCAAGCAGACCTTGGATACAAACTCCACAGTCAGTCCCCCAACACTCAGAGGAAGAAGCTCCACTTCCAGCTGCTTTTACACACTCAGGATCCCAGAATCCCAGGATCCCAGGAGCTTGGTCACACCAGGATCTCAGGGTCCCAGAGGAAGCTTGACTCCCAGGAGCTTGGACACACCCAAGATCTCAGGATCTCAGGATCACAGGATCACAGAATCACAGGATCCCAGAGATAACTTGACTCTGAGGCATTCTGACACAACCAGGACCACAGGAGGGACAGGCTCCAGTCACATATAGTGAGGGCAGGCAGCACTAGAGATAACCAGATGGCAGAGGCAAGCATAAGAACATAAACAACAGAAACCAAGGTTACTTGGTATCATCAGAATGCAGTTCTTCCACCATAGCAAGACCTGGATACACCATCACACTGGAAAAATCAAGATTCATATCTAAAATCACTTCTCATGATGATGATAGAGGACTTTAAGAAGGACATAAATAACTCCCTTAAAGAAATACAGGAGAACCCAGGTTAAGCTAGGAGCCCTTAAAGAGGAAACACAAAAATCTCTTAACGAATTACGGGAAAACACAATCAAAGAGCCAAAGGAAATGAACAAAACTATCCAGAATCTAAAAATAGAAATAGAAACAATAAAGAAATCACAAAGGGAGACAACACTGGAGATAGAAAACCTAGGAAAGAGATCAGGAGTCATAGATGCAAGCATCACCAACAGAATACAAGAGACAGAAGAAAGAATCTCAGGTGCAGAAGATACCATAGAAAACATAGCAGTCAAAGACAACACAAAGAGCAAAAAGCTTCGAACCTAAAACATCCAGGAAATCAAGGACACAATGAGAAGACCAAACCTAAGGATTATAGGTATAGAATAGAGTGAAGATTTCCAATTTAAAGGGCCAGCAAATATCTTCAATAAAATTATAGAAGAAAACTTCCCTAAACTAAAGAGAGAGATGCCCATGAATATACAAGAAGCCTACAGAACTCCAATTAGACCAGAAAAGAAATTCCTCCTGTCACATGATAGTCAAAAGACCAAATGCACTAAACAAAGAAAGAATATTAAAGGCAGTAAGGGAAAATAGTCAAGTAACATATAAAGGCAGACCTATCAGAATCACACCAGGCTTCTCACAAGAGACCATGAAAGCTAGAAGATCCTGGGCAGATCTCATGCAGACTCTAAGAGAACAGAAATGTCAGCTAAGACTACTATACCCAGAAAAATTCTCAATCACCATAGATGAAGAAACCAAGATATTCCATGATAAAGCTAAATTTACATTACATCTTTCCACAAATCCAGCCCTACAAAGGATAATAGATGGAAAACACCAAAACAAGGAGGGAAACTACACCCTAGAGAAAGCAAGAAAGTCATCTTTTTTCAACAAACCCACACAAACATAATTTCACCTTTAGTAAGAAAAATAACAGGAAGTAATAGTCACTTTCCTTAAAATCTCTTAATATGAAAATTAATGTTGCCAACATAACCTAATTGATTGAAATTCAAAAACATGAGGAATTAGAAATTTGTTGGCTGTCACTCAGTGGTCTCTCTAATTTGGTAATTAGAGAAATATGTCCAATATTGTACAATCCATATACACTTTCTGCTTGCTTGTATGTGACAGTGTCTTGCTCTGTATGACATAATGATCTTGAAATCATGCTTCTCCTACCTCAGCCTCTCCATTACTAGAATTGTTTATTTGATGTTTTTACACTATATGGTTTTCAGAACAATTTATGTATTTCAAAATTATTTATATAGACAAAAGAAACATAGACAATTAATTTGGGAGGTGGCTTTTAAGAGAACAACAAAGAGTGAGACTGAATGTTTTGCTTGATATTTACAATTATTGCATAAATTTTGAAGAAGATGACCTTATAAGTTACTTTTTTCTGAGATAAATGCTTTTCAAAATCATCACAGTCAATGAACCAGAATCTTATTCTCACGTAATGTCTATGCCACCCTCCAAGCAGAACCATTGTTCACTGAAACAGTCGATGAATGACATCACGGATAGACCGTCTTAATACACACACCATTTCTTAAATGAATGTAACCTGTTCCCTGTGGGCTGAGAATGATGACAATCACTCTACAGAAATAGCTTTTACTATAGCAGAAAATCTGTATCCAAATAATTGTGCCTACAATTCATTCCTTGGTGTAGCAGAAATGTCAACTCTTAGCTTAGTTACTATGGAGGTAAAATCCTTTGGTGATGTGAGGGATATAGAAGTACATCCTTATTACAGTAAACTGCAATGTCTAAAAATTTTTCATATTTTGGGTTTGTACTACAGTAAGAGCCAAGATTTTAAGCTCTACTAAAAACAAAACAAAACAAACAAAAATA